>NC_041380.1:547404725-547414321 GCF_002162155.2 Triticum dicoccoides | reverse complement strand
GGTAAATCAGTAAGAGACATCATAGATCGCACCATATCTAGTAAAGTACGATTACGACGTTCGGACACACCATTACGCTGTGGTGTTCCGGGTGGCGTGAGTTGCGAAACTATTCCACAATTTTTCAAATGTACACCAAACTCGTAACTCAAATATTCTCCTCCACGATCAGATCGTAGAAACTTTATTTTCTTGTTACGATGATTTTCAACTTCACTCTGAAATTCCTTGAACTTTTCAAATGTTTCAGACTTATGTTTCATTAAGTAGATATACCCATATCTGCTTAAATCATCTGTGAAGGTGAGAAAATAACGATATCCGCCACGAGCCTCAATATTCATCGGACCACATACATCTGTATGTATGATTTCCAACAAATCTGTTGCTCTCTCCATAGTACCGGAGAACGGTGTTTTGGTCATCTTGCCCATAAGGCATGGTTCGCAAGTACCAAGTGATTCATAATCAAGTGGTTCCAAAAGTCCACCAGAATGGAGTTTCTTCATGCGCTTTACACCGATATGACCTAAATGGCAGTGCCACAAATAAGTTGCACTCTCATTATCAACTCTGCATCTTTTGGCTTCAACATTATGAATATGTGTGTTACTACTATCGAGATTCAACAAGAATAGACCACTCTTCAAGGGTGCATGACCATAAAAGATATTACTCATATAAATAGAACAACCATTATTCTCTGATTTAAATGAATAACCGTCTCGCATCAAACAAGATCCAGATATAATGTTCATGCTTAACGCTGGCACCAAATAACAATTATTTAGGTCTAATACTAATCCCAAAGGTAGATGTAGAGGTAGTGTGCCGACTGCGATCACATCGACTTTGGAACCGTTTCCCACGCGCATCGTCACCTCGTCCTTAACCAATCTTCGCTTGAT
Source organism: Triticum dicoccoides (assembly GCF_002162155.2). Taxonomy (NCBI): domain Eukaryota; kingdom Viridiplantae; phylum Streptophyta; class Magnoliopsida; order Poales; family Poaceae; genus Triticum; species Triticum dicoccoides. The sequence continues at coordinate 547,413,413 of NC_041380.1, read as the reverse complement.
CCGTAGTCCCTGTTTCGAGTTGCAAATATTAGCAACAGAACCAGTATCAAATACCCAGGTGCTACTGCGAGCATTAGTAAGGTACACATCAATAACATGTATATCACATATACCTTTGTTCACCTTGCCATCCTTCTTATCCGCCAAATACTTGGGGCAGTTCCGCTTCCAGTGACCAGTCTGCTTGCAATAGAAACACTCAGTTTCAGACTTAGGTCCAGGTTTGGGTTTCTTCTCTTGAGTAGCAACTTGCTTGCCGTTCTTTTTGAAGTTCCCCTTCTTCTTCCCTTTGCCCTTTTTCTTGAAACTAGTGGTCTTGTTGACCATCAACACTTGATGCTCTTTCTTGATTTCTACCTCCGCAGCTTTCAGCATTGCGAAGAGCTCGAGAATGGTCTTGTTCATCCCTTGCATATTATAGTTCATCAAGAAGCTCTTGTAGCTTGGTGGCAGTGATTGAAGAATTCTGTCAATGACGCAATCATCTGGAAGATTAACTCCCAATTGAATCAAGTGATTATTATACCCAGACATTTTGAGTATATGCTCACTGACAGAACTGTTCTCCTCCATCTTGCAGCTATAGAACTTATTGGAGACTTCATATCTCTCAATTCGGGCATTTGCTTGAAATATTAACTTCAACTCTTGGAACATCTCATATGCTCCATGACGTTCAAAACGTCGTTGAAGTCCCGATTCTAAGCCGTAAAGCATGGCACACTGAACTATCGAGTAGTCATCAGCTTTGCTCTGCCAGACGTTCATAACATCCGGCGTTGCTCCTGCAGCAGGCCTGGCACCCAGCGGTGCTTCCAGGACGTAATTCTTCTGTGCAGCAATGAGGATAATCCTCAAGTTACGGACCCAGTCCGTGTAATTGCTACCATCATCTTTCAACTTTGCTTTCTCAAGGAACGCATTAAAATTCAACGGAACAATAGCACGAGCCATCTATCTACAATCAAACATAAACAAGCAAGATACTAATCAGGTACTAAGTTTCATGATAAATTTAAGTTCAGTTAATCAAATTAATTAAAGAACTCCCACTTAGATAGACATCCCTCTAATCCTCTAAGTGATTACGTGATCCAAATCAACTAAACCATAACCGATCATCATGTGAGATGGAGTAGTTATCAATGGTGAACATCGTTATGTTGATCATATCTACTATATGATTCACGCTCGACCTTTCGGTCTCCGTGTTCCGAGGCCATATCTGTATATGCTTGGCTCGTCAAGTATAACCTGAGTATTCCGCGTGTGCAACTGTTTTGCACCCGTTGTATTTGAACGTAGAACCTATCACACCCGATCATCACGTGGTGTCTCAGCACGAAGAACTTTCGCAACGGTGCATACTCAGGGAGAACACTTCTTGATAATTTAGTGAGAGATCATCTTATAATGCTACCGTCAATCAAAGCAAGATAAGATGCATAAAAGGATAAACATCACATGCAATCAATATAAGTGATATGATATGGCCATCATCATCTTGTGCTTGTGATCTCCATCTCCGAAGCACCGTCGTGATCACCATCGTCACCGGCGTGACACCTTGATCTCCATCGTAGCATCGTTGTCGTCTCGCCAAGTTTATGCTTCCACGACTATCACTACCGCTTAGTAATAAAGTAAAGCATTACATCGCGATTTCATTGCATACAATAAAACGACAACCATAAGGCTCTTGCCAGTTGCCGATAACTCGGTTACAAAACATGATCATCTCATACAATAAAATTCAGCATCATGTCTTGACCATATCACATCACAACATGCCCTGCAAAAACAAGTTAGACGTCCTCTACTTTGTTGTTGCAAGTTTTACGTGGCTGCTACGGGCTTAAGTAAGAACCAATCTCACCTACGCATCAAAACCACAACGATAGTTTGTCAAATAGACTCCGTTTTAACCTTCGCAAGGACCGGGCGTAGCCATACTTGGTTCAACTAAAGTTGGAGAGACAGTCGCCCGCAAGCCACCTGTGTGCAAAGCACGTCGGGGGAACCGGTCTCGCGTAAGCGTACGCGTAAGGTTGGTCCGGGTCGTCTCGTCCAACAATGCCGCCGAACCAAAGTATGACATGCTGGTAGGCAGTATGACTTATATCGCCCACAACTCACTTGTGTTCTACTCGTGCATATAACATCAACATAAATAACCTAGGCTCGGATGCCACTGTTGGGTTTCGTAGTAATTTCAAAATTTTCCTACGCACACGCAAGATCATGGTGATGCATAGCAATGAGAGGGGAGAGTGCTGTCTACGTACCCACGCAGACCGACTGTGGAAGCATTGACACAACATAGAGGAAGTAGTCGTACGTCTTCGCGATCCAACCGATCAAGCACCGAAACTACGACACCTCCGAGTTCGAGCACACGTTCAGGTCGATGACGATCCCCGGACTCTGATCCAGCAAAGTGTCGGGGAAGAATTCCGTCAGCACGACGGCGTGGTGATGATCTTGATGCTCTACAGCAGCAGGGCTTCGCCTAAACTCCGCTACAGTATTATCGAGGAATATGGTGGCTGGGGGCACCGCACACGGCTAAGGAATAGATCACGTGGATCAACTTGTGTGTTTCTGGGGTGCCTCTGCCTCAGTATATAAAGGAGCCAAGGGGGAGGGGGCGCCGGCCAGGAGGAGGGCGCAGGAGGAGTCCTTCTCCTTTCGGGAGTAGGACTCCCCCCCCAATCCTAGTTGGACTAGGATTCCCCGAGGGGGAAAGAGAGAGAAGGGGGGCCGGCCACCTCTCCTAGTCCTAATAGGACTAGGGGGAGGGGGGAGGCGCGCGGCCACCTTTGGGCTGCCCCTTTCTCCTTTCCACTAAAGCCCATCTAGGCCCATATGGTTCCCGGGGGGTTCTGGTAACCTCCCGGTACTCCGGTAAAATCCCGATTTCACCCGGAACACTTCCGATATCCAAACATAGGCTTCCAATATATCAATCTTTACGTCTCGACCATTTCGAGACTCCTCGTCATGTCCGTGATCACATCCGGGACTCCGAACAACCTTCGGTACATCAAAATGCATAAACTCATAATATAACTGTCATCGTAACCTTAAGCGTGCGGACCCTACGGGTTCGAGAACAATGTAGACATGACCGAGACACGTATCCGGTCAATAACCAATAGCGGGACCTGGATGCCCATATTGGTTCCTACATATTCTACGAAGATCTTTATCGGTCAGACCGCATAACAACATACGTTGTTCCCTTTGTCATCGGTATGTTACTTGCCCGAGATTCGATCGTCGGTATCCAATACCTAGTTCAATCTCGTTACCGGCAAGTCTCTTTACTCATTCTGTAATACATCATCTCGCAACTAACTCATTAGTTGCAATGCTTGCAAGGCTTATGTGATGTGCATTACCGAGAGGGCCCAGAGATACCTCTCTGACAATCGGAGTGACAAGTCCTAATCTCGAAATACGCCAACCCAACATCTACCTTTGGAGACACCTGTAATGCTCCTTTATAATCACCCAGTTACGTTGTGACGTTTGGTAGCACCCAAAGTGTTCCTCCGGCAAACGGGAGTTGCATAATCTCATAGTTATAGGAACATGTATAAGTCATGAAGAAAGCAATAGCAACATACTAAACGATCGGGTGCTAAGCTAATGGAATGGGTCATGTCAATCAGATCATTCAACTAATGATGTGATCTCGTTAATCAAATAACAACTCATTGTTCATGGTTAGGAAACATAACCATCTTTGATTAACGAGCTAGTCAAGTAGAGGCATACTAGTGACACTTTGTTTGTCTATGTATTCACACATGTATTATGTTTCCGGTTAATACAATTCTAGCATGAATAATAAACATTTATCATGATTATAAGGAAATAAATAATAACTTTATTATTGCCTCTAGGGCATATTTCCTTCAGCCGGCCCTTGCCGGTGGAAGTGTCGGTGCGGCAAGGCCGCTCGGGCTAGGTGATGGCGACCGTGACTCTCCTTTGCATTCGTTCTTTATTATCCCATCTGCATCTCTGCTTTCCTCACCGAAGATGTTGAATTCGATGTTGCTGATTGTAAGCTCCCATTATTGCAGAGTTTATTTATTCCTTTGCTCCCTCACTTGCGGGATTAATTCCTTTGTTCGGACAGGCGAGGTCGAGGAGGCCGGGGTTGCGGAGGACTGCGGAGCAGCCTGGCTGGCGCCTCGGGGTGGCGCGAGGAGAGGCGCGACGGGCGCTGCTACTGGTCGCCGGTGACGGCGAGTGGAGAGGGGCCGCACAAAGTGGATAAGATGAAGGGGAGGACTGCTGACAGAATTCAAATGACTATAGGGTTTCTTTTGTAAAAGTGAAATGTTTTCCTAGGTTGCCATTAAAACAGGGACTGTGGGTTGATTTAATGTAAATCGAGGGGCTTTTTTGCAAAACAGCCACGACGGATGACCAGAAGCAATCGCTGGTTTATTAGTAGGTAAGATTGATTATCTTCCTTATGAGTGGCGGTCGGGGACGAGCGATGGTCTTTTCCTACCAATCTATCCCCCTAGGAGCATGTGTGTAGTACTTTGTTTCGATGACTAATAGATTTTTGCAATAAGTATGTGAGTTCTTTATGACTAATGTTGAGTCCATGGATTATACGCACTCTCACCCTTCCATCATTGCTAGCCTCTCTAGTATCGCACAACTTTCGCCGGTACCTTAAATCCACCATATATCTTCCTCAAAACAGCCACCATACCTACCTATCATGGCATTTCCATAGCCATTTCGAGATATATTTCCATGCAACTTTCATCATCATCATATACATGACTTGAGCATTCATTGTCATATTGCTTTGCATGATCGTAAGATAGCTAGCATGATGTTTTCATGGCTTGTCCGTTTTTTGATGTCATTGCTACGCTAGATCATTGCACATCCCGGTACACCGCCGGAGGCATTCATATAGAGTCATATCTTTGTTCTAGTATCGAGTTGTAATATTGAGTTGTAAGTAAATAAAAGTGTGATGATCATCATTATTAGAGCATTGCCCCAGTGAGGAAAGGATGATGGAGACTATGATTCCCCCATAAGTCGGGATGAGACTCCGGACTTTACAAAAAAATAAGAGGCCAAAGAAGGCCCTCCCCCCCACCCAAAAAAAAGAGGCCAAAGAAGCGCACCAAAAAATTAAAAAAATGAGAGAAAAAGAGAGAAGGGGCAGTGCTACTATCCTTTTTCCACACTTGTGCTTCAAAGTAGCACCATGTTCTTCATATAGATAGTCTCTTGAGTTATCACTTTCATATACTAGTGGAAATTTTCATTATAGAACTTGGCTTGTATATTTCGATGATGGGCTTCCTCAAATGCCCGAGGTCTTCATGAGCAAGCAAGTTGGATATACACCCACTTAGTATCAGTTGGAGCTTTCTTACACTTATAGCTCTAGTGCATCCGTTGCATGGCAATCCCTACTCATTCACATTGATATCTATTGATGGGCATCTGCATAGCCCGTTGATATGCCTAGTTGATGTGAGACTATCTTCTCCTTTTTGTCTTCTCCACAATCACCATTCTATTCCATCCATAGTTCTATATCCATGGCTCACGCTCATGTATTGCGTGAAAGTTGAAAAGGTTTGAGAACGTCAAAATTATGAAACAATTGCTTGGCTTGTCATCGGGGTTGTGCATGATGTGAATATTTTGTGTGGTGAAGATGGAGCTTAGCCAGACTATATGATTTTGTAGAGATAACTTTCTTTGGCCATGTTATTTTGAAAAGACATGATTGCTTTATTAGTAGGCTTGAAGTATTATTGTTTTATGTCAAATGATAGACTATTGCTTTGAATCACTCGTATCTTAATATTCATGCCATGATTAGATACATGATCAAGATTATGCTAGGTAGCATTCCACATCAAAAAATATCTTTTTTATCATTTACCTACTCGAGGACGAGCAAGAATTAAGCTTGGGGATGCTGATACGTCTCCGTCGTATATATAATTTTTGATTGTTCCATGCCAATATTCTACAGCTTTCATATACTTTTGGCAACTTTTTATACTATTTTTGGGACTAACATATTGATCCAGTGCCCAGTGCCAGTTCCTGTCTGTTGCATGTTTTATGTTTCACAGAATATCCATATCAAACAGAATCCAAACGGGATAAAAACGGACGCAGCTTATTTTTGGAATATTTGGAAAATTCCGAAAGAAAAATCCACGCGAGACGGTGCCCGAGGTGGCCACGAGGCAGGGGGGCGCGCCTGCCCCCCAGGGCGCGCCCCTGACCCTCGTGGGCCACCCGGAAGGCGGTTGATGCCCTTCTTTGGCGGCAAGAAAACTAATTTTCAGAAGAAAAAAATCATGGTGAAGGTTTTGATCCAATCGGAGTTACGGATCTCCATATATACCCGAAACGGTGAAAGGGAAGCAGAACAGAACGCAGAAACAGAGAGAGACAGAGAGACAGATCCAATCTCGGAGGGGCTCTCGCCCCTCCCATACCATAGAGGCCAAGGACCAGAGGGGAAACCCTTCTCCCATCTAGGGAGGAGGTCAAGGAAGAAGAACACGAAGGGGCCCCCTCTCCCCTTCTCTTCCGATGGCGCTGGAACGCTGCCGTGGCCATCATCATCATCACCGCGATCTACATCAACACCTCCGCCATCTTCACTAACATCTCCATCACCTTCCCCCCTCTATCTACAGCGGTCCACTCTCCCGCAACCCGATGTACCCTCTACTTGAACATGGTGCTTTATGCTTCATATTATTATCCAATGATGTGTTGCCATCCTATGATGTCTGAGTAGATTTTCGTTGTCCTATCGGTGGTTGATGAATTGCTATGATTGATTTAATTTGCTTGTGGTTATGTTGTTGTCCTTTGGTTCCCATCATATGAGCGCGCGCATGGATCACACCATAGGGTTAGTTGTATGTTGATAGGAATATGTACTGGAGGGCAAGAGTAACAGAAACTTCAACCTAGCATAGAAATTGATGCATACGGGATTGAAGGGGGACCAATATATCTTAATGCTATGGTTGGGTTTTATCTTAATGAACGTTAGTAGTTGCGGATGCTTGCTAATAGTTCCAATCATAAGTGCATAGAATTCCAAGTCAGGGATAACATGCTAGCAGTGGCCTCTCCCACATAATACTTGCTATCGGTCCAGCAAAGTAGTCAATTGCTTAGGGGCAATTTTGCAACTCCTACCACCACTTTTCCACACTCGCTATATTTACTTTATTGCTTCTTTACTTACAACAGCCCCTACTTTTTATTTACTTGCTCTTTATTATCTTGCAAACCTATCCAACAACACCTACAAAGTGCTTCTAGTTTCATACTTGTTCTAAGTAAAGCGAACGTCAAGGGTGCGTAGAGTTGTATCGGTGGTCGATAGAACTTGAGGGAATATTTGCTTTGCCTTTAGCTCCTCGTTGGGTTCGACACTCTTACTTATCGAAAACTGTTGCGATCCGCTATACTTGTGGGTTATCACATACCAACGATAGGCCCGAGCATACTGCTGCACAACCATCTCATTGGCATCCTCAGGGCATAGATTTGTTCCTCTGACTAATTATAGCCAGTCATGCTTCACTTTCAGCTACCGGCCTTGCCTTCGGGAGGGGGAGCAGGCTCAACACCAATTAAAGCGCCAAACCGAGCTCGTCAATTAACAGTGCTGACATTACTAGTAACAGATTATCCATTGACATGAAGGCCACTGATCATAGCCATGTCCTCCATGGTCATCGTCATCTCCCCACAGGGAAGGTGGAAGGAGTGTGTGGCAGGCCTCCAATGACCACAAGTGTGGTGAGCACTGCATGATTCACCGGCGGAGGGTGTGCTTGAACTGCAACACAAATGGGAGAAGACCCAATCTCTGAATGTACGGTTTGTACAACACATCGTAAAGAAAAGTCATCCGCAACGTGACTCCTCATGCGCAAAGCAACTATAGGCTGCAAACAAAGTGAATTTCGGATCACTTAAAAACACAAATGAAACACACCGAAAATTGACAAGTCTTGCTTCTTACCTTCTGATTCTCAATGGCCCGAGCACGATGATCCTTGTTGAATTCCTCGATTAATCCGTCGTACATCCGCCATCCTACCAAACAAATCACAACATGTTCTATAATTAAATACATAAACAATATCAAACAATACAATTTCCTTCTCCAAGTTATGCATTCTTTTTCCCATATGCACACATCATTCTTCTCAAACATACGCAAATCATCTTTCAATCAAATAAAAATCTCAAACAATATGGTGTCACATACAACCATATGCAAAATTTCATCATATGCAACATCTGTCTTAAAACATACCTATTGACAACATATGCAAATATGTATCATCTAGAGTATCCAAACCAATCTCTTGAACAAATCATGCCACACACAACTATCAAATTCCATCATCTCTTTGCAAAAAAAAAAGAACGACAACAATAGGATGATCTACATATGGACCAAACTGGAATATAATTGCATATATATATTCGACGACACTTCATATACTATCTACAAACCATCTACACCATCTAACAACTACACAAAAATTTCTAAAATGAAAAAAAAACATCTATTCATCTAACATCACCCGCTGTTGAATAATGCAACCAAAAGAGATGTTCTAACCAAAACAAACTAGAGAG
>NC_041380.1:547385855-547404314 GCF_002162155.2 Triticum dicoccoides | reverse complement strand
CAGATCCATAAATTTGAGGGAAGAATGGAGTAGATCAAGGGAAGATTTGGTGCAAGGGGGAAGACGGGTGAGGGAGAGAGAGCCCTCTCAGTTCTTGCCCGGCCGCCGCCAGGGAAAAGAGGAGAATGGGTGGGCTGGGCCCAGGCCCGTCCAAGGGCATGTGCGGACTGTGCGACCGCACAGGGCCCCCAAATTCAAGGGGCCCCCTGTTTTGGGCCAATGTCTGTATATTATTTGTTTTGGCCCCTTTTTTCGCAGCTAGTCGCGGGCTCCCTTGAACTGGGCCTGCTTCAATATGTCCTGAACCGAGCCCTAGTCCCGATCTACACAGCTTGCCGATCCATCGATCAATCTATGATGTTTCCCGAGACGAACTGACAGATCTGCGCCGCCGCCGCAGGGAGACCTAGGCTAGTGCTGTTGTCTCGTTTTTGATTGCTTCGTTTCCTTTGTTTTTTGCTTTAGTGATTGCTTCATTTCCTGCCCGAAGACACAGCTCAGTTCATAGCCCTTCTTGTATCAAGAACTAATTCCATGATTCCGCTAGCCGCCGGTCGCTCGGAAAGTCGAAGCAAATCAAAACACACAAGTTGAAGCAGCGGGTGGCCAAGACCAAAGGTGAGGGCATCACCGATATGTCTAACAGGTACGCTCAAATTGAATCCATTAAATTTAGACTATGTTGTGTGCTGCTGAATAATTATATTAGTCAGTATATTGTGCGCATATGCATCAATTCATCAATCAACTTTTTTTAGGGGATATATGAAGTAGGTTAGTTAATCAAATTGACACACACCAAGATTTCCAAGATACTTGATTGTTTAACATTCAGGTCATTTATTTATTTTATTATCTGGACTAGCCTATAATTTATACAGTGTTTGAATTTATTCAAATTTCTTTTCTTAAAAAGCGAGTATTCTAGAAATTTTAGGACCACAATTTGCATTTCGCACGGGGGCCTCAAATTTCTGGAGACGGCCCTGGCTGGGCCCACGCCCATGTGATTTACTTAGCAGGGCGAGACACCAAGGACCGTGACATTTCGACCATTTGCCACGTCAGTCGGTCAACGGGAGAGCGGGTCGTGCAGGCCAGGGGCAGACGTCAGGGTTTCGTGATTTTGTTAGTTTTTTTTTTGTTGAAAATTCCGTGATTTTGCTAGCTATAAAAAGCCAGAACAGAAATTTTGTCCCCCGCCACGGCCCACCACATGTGCCTTCACCAACGGACCGGTCGGTCGACAGGTTCCAGTGGAACCGTGCGGCTTGCTTCCTTCCAGCGACTGCGCTCGCACAGTCGCTGCTGGCTGCGGATCAGCGCGATCGCCTCGCACGGTTCGAGGTTTAGGGTTGCAACTTGCACGCGCTTCCCACCAGCCAGCCGGGGCCGGGGATCATTTTCTACTGACACGAGAGATTAGCTGGTAACAGAGACCAAGGTTAGCGCATGTGCAGCTCGCGTCTGATTTGGAGACACTGTCAAACGAGTGGGTGCGACTTTCTGATCGCCTTTACTAATGAAATGCTCCAACTTGATGATGACCACGCGGGCTATTGACTCGGCGGGCCTCGTTCAGATTCACTAGTCCTTCAATGCATTTCATCTTCAATGCATTTCATTAATAATTCATCAATGCACGATGCAAAAAAGTTGGTGGAAAATTATGTCCTGGGGACAGGTTGCAGGTTCGGTTAGTACTGCTTTTCACGATCGGTCTATGTGATAAATGCCTCTGTGCGCTGGATTTCAGATTCATCCTTGATCTTTTATAGTGGGCCAATGTGGCATACATTATAAGGCTAGTCATAGTGGGGAGTAATTTAGACTAGTAACAACGGAGAGTAACTTAGACTAGTAACATCACATTTTACTAGGCTATTTCACTATCTTCATAGTGGGGAGTAATTTAGACTAGTAACAACGAAGAGTAACTTAGACTAGTAACATCACATTTTACTAGGCTATGTCACTATCTTCATAGTGGATAGTAACATATGTGTGTTGTCATGTTATGCTTCATTTATTAGCCTATAGACTCATATTAGGCTGGTCATAGTGGGGAGTAACTTATACTAGTGTCATAGTGGGGAGTAACTTATACTAGTGTCATGCATATGACACTAGTCTAAATTACTACCTTCATAGTGCAAAATAACATAATAGTAGTGTCATAGATGGCTTCATTTATTAGCTTGTAGACTCATCTTATATTGGGAAGCGCTATGTTACGTTACTGCTTCTCATTAACTACTTGCCACATAAGCAAAAATTTCTTGAAGTGCACTATGTTACTCATTAAGTTAGAGCGTGCTTGGATCCAAGGGACTATTTTTAGTCTGACTAAAAATAGTCTCTTTTAGAGGTTAAAGTTCCAAGCACCCCTGACTAAAGAGAGGCTAGGACTAGTCTTAAGGCTAAAATGTTTTAGTCATAGGAAACCTACTAAAATATGTATTAGCCCTCTCTCTCATCATTTAATGCCTCTCCTTTAACACATGCGAGTTCTGGATTGGAGGGTTTGGAGGATAATAAATGCTCAATAACTTGATTTTAGTTTTTTTAGTATTTGGATCCAAGCATGGGTGAGGCTAGCAAGTTTTAGTCCCACTACTTTTAGTCATGGGACTAAAATGTATCCAAGCACCCTCTTACTCTCACTATGACCAGCCTTATCTTGGTATGTGTGATGTTACAGTAACTAGCTAAGTTACCACCATCACCTCTCTCATCATTAAATGTGTCACATAAGCAAAATTATCTTGAAAAGTGTGAGGTTACTAGTGATGTTACTCCCACTGTGACCAACCTTATAAGACTAGTTTTAGCATAGCCTTTATTACTACCTTCACAATGTAAAGTACTCCCTTTAATTTTATTTACTCCGCATATTAGAGTTGACTGAAGTCAAACTTCGTAAAATTTGATCAAGTTTATAGAAAAAAAATATAAATATTTACTATAACAAATCTATATGATGTGAAAGTACATTCAATAATAAACCTGATGGTATTGATTTGTTATTGTATGTGTTAATAATTTTGTTTATAAATTTTGTCAAAGTTTATAAAGCTTGACTTTGACTAAATCTAATACACGGAATAAACAAAAATGAAGGAAGTAACATACAAGTAGTATCATAGATGATAGCATTTATTACATTATAGACTCATTTTGCTTTGGGTTAGTTATGTTACAGTAACATATTATGTTACTCTAAACACCCTCTCCTCATTAACTCTATGCCACATAAGCAAAACTGTCTTGAAATGCGCTATGTTACTTGCTAAGTTACTCCGACTATGACCATCCTGACTATTAGTCTCTCACACCAAATTACTCTTAGGCTGGTTATAGTGGAGAGTAACACATAGATTAGTAACATACATATGTTACTAGTCTATATTACTACATTTATAGTGGGTAGTGTCATATGTGTGGTAACATAGATGTGTTTATTTATTATTTTGTAGACTCATTTTGCATCGGAAAGCGCTATGTGGTGGTAACATATTAGGGCATCTCCAACAGTTATAAGATATGTGTTGTTAAATTTGTCATTTAGGACATAGTGATGACGTGGCATGTAATAAATGTGAAAAGAGAGCAAAGTCGTATGTAGATTAACCAACAACCTTTGCACAAGCTCTAAGATGAAATAAATAGCAATCACATTTATTTTCTCATCATCTATTGGATAACTTAGATACAATCTATTGTAGTAGTTGTATGATATCTTATTGGTTGATGACATGGACATTTTATCAATAAGACTAACATACAACCTGTTGGAGATGCCCTTATGTTACTCTATTTGCCTCTCTCCTCATTAACTACTTACTACCTCATCATTTTTGCTTATGTGGCATCTATGTTACTACTTATGTTACTCCCACTATGACTAGCCCACCATCATTGTAGTACATCGTTTCACTTAAGCCCACGCCTTTGTGATTGCGCAATGACACAACTCTTCTATATCTAAATAGTTAGAGCATCTACAACCGGACTTGGCAAATCCGCCCTCTATACGTTCGAGGGCGCACCCGCGGACGCATTAGGACCGTCTCTCGTATCTCGTGCCCAACAACCACATACCTCAAATCCCAATTCTCACATTCATGCACGTCCATCATACACGTCAATGTCGCACCTAAAAAATAAATGTTGATACTGAAAATATATAGTTCTTACATATAATTTTTTTAAATGCACAACTCAAACATTAGCTCTTTGGTTTTCACCATGGGTCCACATATACTCCACAAGATCACGGAGGAAATCACCGTACAGTTTGTGAGGTTGTGGCCCTCACTAATGCGAATGTCCCCAAGCTTGTTTTTCTTAGTGAGACGAGGCAAGCTTCAAAAAAGTTGAGAAGTTAAGGTGGAGAGACTGGGTTTGAAAGGATTTCATTGGAGTGAATAGTGATGGGATAAGTGGAGGACTCGCGTTGTTCAGGGATGGATCTTTGCAACTTACCGTGCTCAATCAATTCTGGCTATAGATACATTGATACTTTGGTGTTTGATGCAGCGACAAATATTCAGTGGCGAGGCATCTTCACCATCTATGTGGGTGGCGGATGACCCGTGGTTTGTCTGTGGAGACTTCATCGAGACCCTATGGCAGCATGAGCATTTTTCTAGCTCATTGCATGCTAAGAATCAAATGGCGGTATTCAGGGACGCGTTGACAATGTGTGAACTGGGTGACTTAGGCTTCTCTGGACTTCCTTACACATACGATAATGACTAGGAGGGTCATAGGAACGCTTGAGTTCGCCTTCGCGGGTAGTGCATCTGACTACTTGTTCAGATCATTGTTCTCTGCTGATTCACTTGATAGATGAAGAGAAAAGAAGATGGCAGAGTTCTTCTGGATACGAGATTATGTGGGAACATGAACCGAGACTACCAAACGTTATTGCTTCGGTATGGTCTAGGAAGAGGCCGGCCGACCATCTGGGCTCGGTCACAAGTGTGCTTTATGAAGGAGCAGAAAATTTGGAGTAAGCATAAGTTTGGGCACGTTGCCCATAGTATTGGGAAACCGAGGACAGAATCAGAAGCCCTTCAAGTTGGGGCAGGGGACCGGAAGGTAGTCGAACTAAAAATGCATGAGCTTGATTAATTGTTGTATACAAGGAGATGTTATGGTTGCAACGATCTCATATTACTTGGACTAGTCGAAGGCACGTGCTTTGCACGTGTGCGTTGTTAACTAAAATTTTCATACAAACAAGAGAACTTTAAATAAAAATGAAGCACTTTTTATATGGAGTTTAAGCTTCGCAACCTCTTGCCGTGTTATAATGTTGATGAACAAATTTGATTCTTATATTTCCAAATCATGTCAAGAGTAATTTTGTTTAACACTTACAAACTTACAGTTAGTATTCTCAAAACAGCAAGTCAAATTATGGGACCAAATTTTTTCAGAAAATAATCATCTACATGCATTATACATAACTTGGACATAGATGGAATATAATGCATTCTACCATGCATATCAATATTTAGGGTCTCCAGCACACGCAAAAAAAAAATTAGGGTCTCCAGTGCTCAAAAAAGAAATTTTAGGGTCTCCGCAAAAAATAATCCAATATTTAGGACTTCACAAAAAAAAAGGTATGTACCGCCGTAATATTTGTGAGAATGGCCGTTCAGCTCGATCTTTTTTTTAGGGAAGACCCTTCGACCTTTTGCGTCCTGCCTTATGCTAAAATGTGGTTTTGGGCCAGCAGAGTAACACACAGCTATACGGGCCTGGAAGCTTGCCACTGGGTCAGTTTGTGTGGAGGCCCACTCAGAAACGCCAACAGAGGTGAGTTCCCTGCCTTAGCACCAAAAAAAAAAGCTCAAAAAAATAGTGAGTTCCCTGCCTCTATGTCGAGCGGCTCTTAGAAAAAGAAAAGATTCTTCTGAAAAAAATTAACTCTCAACCGGAGCAGCACCGCGCCGCCGCCCCTCCCCACGTCTCTGGCCCCGCGACCCGACGAACGCCGACCAGAGGACCGCGAGAGGGCGAAGGGGCAGCGCACGACCCGGACATCCGGCAATCGGCCTCGGCTGGTCGCCTCGCCCAGCCCAATCGTCATCAGCAGCCATGGCGGCGCCTGAATCCGGCAGCCACGGCCTCAAAAGAGCACACGCCGGCAGGTGGAACACTTCACGCCTCCACGGCTCCTCCGCTATTGCGCCGGCGATTAGCACCGACCGTAGCATCAGTGCATCAGCATACGGTACTCAGTAGGCAGCAGCACCGTGAGTACTTCAACTTCTCTGAATTTCTGATTTTTTTTTTCAATTAAAGAATGGAGATAAGATTGATCAGTGTGAATAATATATTTAAATTTGTTGATTTGTAGGTTACAAAAATAAAGAACAAGTCGGGTGATTGAAACATTTCTGCACCCATTCCTTGCTTACAAAAGAAATATAATGGAGTTAAACTGTAAGTTTCCATGTTCGTACAATGTAACTAAATTATTAGATGTTGCCACTTATTAAGAATAATTTATAGGTTCGTTGTCATTATTTTGAATTTTCATGTGTTATATTTGCAGCTTCTGCAGGTGTTATGTCAAGATATCACCATGGCAAGATCCCCTTTGCTGCTAACCAGGAGGCAGGAACTTGAGAATTGTTTCAGAACTATGAAGTGAGAGCACTCTGAAGTTTGATGTGCACTTGACGCTTGATCATTGCACTTCCCCTGATGAGTTCGGATCTGATTCTGCTCATTGTGATGTAGCCCCAGCATGTAGAAGCCACAACATCTACACTGATGTTCGTAAATTTCCTTCTTGGTTTATCTCCTGTGTAAGTTCCTGCAAATTGGTAGAGGGCGCAGTGCGCCGACTCATGGTCTTGCTGCCCAGGTGCATCAGATTAGTATTAGTAATCTACTATGGATGGGGCATGTCCATCCATTGTTGAGTTGGCTTGTAATGACTCTGTAACTCTGATTCCGTATGAGTATTCAGAAAATAAAGGAAACTGACCTATGCTCTGTTGACTTAATGTTTCTGTCGTATGTTAAAACTGAAAAATGTGCGTTTATTGCATATACTTGTGAAGCCCAATGGCTATCACAAAAAATGATATGTGCTAACTTATGTTTCTCGATTTCTGTTATATGCTATAACTGAGAGAAGAACGGTAAATCTGTAGATTTAAGTACTGTACATGCTAGAATATTACCCCTGTAAACATATCTTTTGGTCTACAATTTTCACACGGACAAGATAATGACTGAAACCCTATCTAACATTATCTTTCCTGGGTACTATTTACATGAATACAACCATATTAGAAACATCACTGCAGTACAGAGCATGTTCATGGATTATACCAAAACATCCCTGTAGACAATATTTTTTGTGCTTTTCCCTGATGGGTCAATATCCTTATTTGGCCTTGCAAGTATTCTAGTTGTTTGTCTTGATGTCCCTCTAGACAAAGCAACATAGAGTTGGCCATGAGAAAACACCGGCTCAGGAAGATATATGCCAACATTTGGGATGGTTTGACCCTGGGCTTTGTTGATTGTCATGGCAAAACTAAGCCGAATTGGAAATTGTTTTCTTTTAAACTTGAAGGGGAGAGCATCATCCTCTGAAGGATAGAGAGGAATTCGTGGAAGGAACACTCGCTTCCCAGCATATTGTCCGCCAATAATTTCTGCATCAATAGCATTATCTTGAAATGCCTTAATAATAAGCCTTGTACCGTTGCATAAACCATTAGAAGGATCAAGATTGCGAATCAAAATAACAGGGCAGTTGATCTTCAATCTGAGAATATGCGGAGGTAGGCCATTAGGTGTGAGTGAATTTAGGAACTCAGGTTGATAGTGATTATGTGGATCATCAACCACCGAGTCAAAACTGTAATAGACCTTTTCTTCTCCAGGAAATCGATCAATAAGCATTTCATTTAACTCATCCACATATTCATTCTTTGTGGAAAGAATGGCAAGTGCACTAATATAAGATGGCGAGTTTCCATTTTTGTCCATTAAAGGGAAGATTTCATCAATTAACTTACCAACAGAGGCCTTTACATCTGTGTAACCTATAACAATTTCTTCAGGCAGGCGCACATAATCTTGACCAATTGATTCCTCTGTACCATTACCAATTCTAAGGAGAAAATCAGAGAACCATGGATCAAACAATGCCCTCATATTGCGCCATAGTTTGATATGTCTTATGTCTGGCCAAAGATAAGACTTTTTTAGTGTAGCATCTGTAATTTGTGCTCTAGTGCCATGCCTCACCACCGGAAGAACCTGTCTAAAATCACCTCCGAACACTACTACTTTCCCTCCAAATGGTGATCCACAACCGGTGATATCTTGCAGAGATCTATCAAGTGCCTCCACAGCTTGACGCTTTGTCATAGCAACTTCGTCCCAAATTATTAAAGACGACCTCCGAAGTAATTCTGCAGTTCCACTTTGTTTACTGAAGTTGCACATGCTGTCATCCTGAATATTAATTGGAATTTTGAATCTGGAATGAGCTGTTCTACCGCCAGACATGATAGATGCAGCAATTCCAGAGGTTGCTGTTGCGATAGCTATTAGTCCCATTGACCGCACCTTTGCGAGCAAAGCCTTATAAAGGTATGTTTTCCCTGTACCTCCCGGACCATCTATGAAAAAAACCATACTCTTCTGGTGCAAGACATGAGTCATTATCTCATCAAAAGCAAGTCGCTGCTCACTATTTAGTTTGTCATACAAATCTAAGTGTTCCTGCTCAACCTCAATAGACATCTCATCACACACTTCTCTCCAACTTAAGCTCTCTAAATCATTGTTATCTAGTAAGCATGGCAAGCCAAAGTTATTTATGTCCTTCCCCATTGAATATAACAAATTTCTAAGATCTTTAAGCACCATTCGCTCAGCTACTTCAGCATTTACATTTTCTCTTCGAAAATCATCACACATGGCTTCTAAATGCTTGTCCCACAGTTCACGGACATTTGTTACCTCACAGAAAACTAAAATTGTTGCAAAAAGTCTTCTAAGTGCAGAGGGCATTTGAAATGTCGCAGCCTCGCTGAGACAATCTGAAATACTACGATCATCTTCAATGAGACCCCTTCTCTGTGCAGCCTCTCTAAAAGTCGAGAAAATAGTACCTTCAACAGTTCGTAGATCCTCAAATGATTTGGCTCCCCTCACGTGGTTTAGTAGGATCCTCAAGTAATAACGCTCTCCTTCAGCAGGGTGCGCGGACACAAGTCTCCCAATCTGAATTCGTTTCTGTTTGCGACGTCTCCAACTTTTGCAACTGCTGTCCCACACAAAATATTCTGGAAACTCCTTATACAAGAAATTTCTCGCGTAAATGTCAACAGAATTCATTCTAAAATATTCACTAAGCATTGTTTTTGAAGATGATTCTCTGCGTAAAACATTATCCAAATTATCGGAGTCTTCATAATGCACAAGATGCATATTTGGCAAATGGACCTGCAACTGCAAAACTGGAGGTGACATCTCACTTAGATTGAAAGAATAAATCCTCCATATTGCCTCTGGAGATGATATAAACCTTGCATCCCTATATTCACGAATCTCATCTATAACAACATTATCTCCTCTGGACTCAATGACAAAGGAGGCGCGATCATGACCTTTGTATATGTACTTAAATAAATATTTAACAGCCTTAATGCTAGAGCAAACTTCTATATTGATATGGCAATTGTATCGCATAAGTAGATATGGGTTGTAAGGAACAACCCATCTATTATCCAAGACCGCACCCCTAATGCGCACTCGACGACTATCATCCCTCCGTCTATAAATTGGATATGAGTCCTTTCCTTGTAATGTTGTATCTGAGAATGTCCGCGGATAATGGTATCTACAATTTCCATTTTCCATGCAAGCATTCTTACTGTTGAGAACTCCACATGGTCCGTGCATCATGTGCTTAATAACTAAAGCATGCAGTACAGGGTATTTGTCTTTATCTGGGATCTCTGCTGATATTATCTCATCGTATTGATCTGGATTAGTAATCTTGCAATTTGACTTCAGAATAATTAAGAAGTGTGCATGCGGTAGGCCTCTCTTCTGAAATTCTATTACATGAACATGTGCAGCGACTTCACCAAATAATTTTCTCTTGAATAAAAGATCTTTAAGATCCTCCAACTTTGCCTTGAAGACTCGTGCTACCAAATCTGGACGATCTTGTGGTGATTGGCCTGGTTCCAACTCTCTAGTTATCTCTTCCCACTGCGGGTTGCATGTCATTGTAATGAATAAGTCTGGCTTCCCAAATCGCTGGACCAATGCCATTGCATCTAGATACCTTCGACGCATGTCTCTTGGTCCTCCAATAAATTTTGGGGGGAGCACAATACGCTTTCCTGTCATGCATGCACGTGTCTCACCAGCTACAACGCTATCAACCAATCCTTGATATAAATCTGCACGTATGAGAACTTGAGTTGACGGTTGTAAATAGAAAGCCAGCCTTATTGACTCAATCTTGATGTACATATCAACAATATACTGTTGAGTTAATCGCCTTCCGAATAGTAAGACGTTGAAATCACCATCTCGAATTTGTAACTTATAACAATAATATTCTCTTGGTGACACACAAGAACCAGGGCTCTTTTCCATCCCTGCGTGCAAGGCAATTTATGGTTAGATAAATGAATCTGAAACAACGTAATAAAAAAGTATACTTGACAAAAAACTTGCC
Organism: Triticum dicoccoides; assembly: GCF_002162155.2. NCBI lineage: Eukaryota > Viridiplantae > Streptophyta > Magnoliopsida > Poales > Poaceae > Triticum > Triticum dicoccoides. Next base: position 547,393,573 of record NC_041380.1, on the reverse strand, counting down.
TTCTTCGTTGAGAGCATTTGCTTGATCATCTCTCTTCCTCCTAGCATGGGGACCAACTTTTGGTAAATTCAAGTTCCATCCAACTTCCCCTTTCGGGAAAAAAAGCGGATATGACAATGGGTCATAGCAACCATGGTATGCTTTTATGTACTGTGGTTTGTCCGATTTACCATACACCATGATACTCCTGTCAAAATGACCTCGAGGATTATTTCCCTCAACCCAGATTGCTGCTACTTGTGATGTTGTTGGAGCATTATATACTCTCTGATCTAAGGCAATATCTGTGTTGAGCTCAATCATATATTCATCAAGGTTTGGAATAGAACCAAGGTTTCTAAATATTTGTACATAAGGGTTACTTGAAAGTATATTTACCAACTTCCGGATGAGAATTTGGTTTAAGTTAGGCGAGTGAAGAAATCTTTGTTGCAAATCTGCATCCGTGTCATAGAAGTATAACTGTAAATGCTTGGGGCCATCTTCTTTTGGAACCAACTGGTCAATACGGTGATAAATTTGGCCCTGTGCACGAAAGGTGTAAACTCCAGACCTCCTATTGCAGAACCTTTGGTCCAAGATGACACCAAGAGAGGTAAAAGAGAAATGAGAATTGAAGTACCGTATATGATCTTGGAAGTATTTTGCATTTGGATCCTGACTCGTGTACAACTGACGCAATTCTTCAGGAACCACTGGGGTTACTATCTTCACCTTTCCATTCATGCAACAAAAAGTTGGTGTCTCATATGGGAACCTTTTCGCATTACAATGTCTACAGTTGGGCACTCGCTCTAGAAAATGATGACCACTGGGCACATTATGATATATACGATCATATGGATCTGCTTGTATACATCTTGTAACAAGCTTTGGTTCTTGATATGATTCAAAGTCAAGACCTGTATTTTTTTTAAAAGTAATATTTTATTAAAGTATTACAAATAACTATGAATGATTGAGCAAAGTACCAGTCAATACTTACCTGGCCCATTATACATAAGACTTTCATCATCCACCTCATCGCACTCAATGTTGTCTTCGGTATTTGCCAGATAATCTGTTGACAAATTATATCTAGATGTAAATAGATGAAATAATTGTTATGTGCTACATATAGATTAAATCATTGTTTTTATGACTAAAATTACCATGAATGACAGGAAAATAATCCTGGGGCACATAAATGATGTCTTCATGCAAGTTGTTGGTATTTCTACCAGGATCCCGTGCAGTACTACAACTTCCTTTTTCTGACCTCTTTCTTTTATTAGGGCCACAAATCTCTTGTACATGTGTTTCTTCTTGATCATGTGATAGTTGTGAGTACACATTGGTGCAATGCTGTCGCTTACGCTGACCCACATTTTTCAATTCATACTTTGTAGCTTGTTCTCGCGAGGATATCAAGGATAAATATATGCCAGATGGACTGATAGTGAACCGAGTTCCAGCTTTTGGACGGCTTGTCTCAGAACCACCACTATCTGCCACAGTTTTCAAGGAAAAATAGTCAACGGCAGTGTAATGAAATATAATAAATAAATTTGTATAGTAGATATTTGTTAATTAATTATATATCACAACCTTGTTTGCCTTTTGATGAAGACCCTAGTTGAGTAAATACTGAATCGTGCCTCTCATAGTTTGAACTGCCCACGACTTCCTCTCCTGTAATGTAGGTTCAATTTACCCAATAATTATACATAGCACAATAAAAAAGATAAACGAACATTCAACGGCCATTGATAAAGTTTGTAATGCATATTTTATTGATTAGAACAGTCACCTGTCATGGATTGGTTCTTATTATTAGATCTCAAAATTTTCTGTTGTGGTGCTGGTTGTGTGTTGTTACAAATTGCACTGCACTCACGCCGCATTCTTTTATACTCACGATTCCTTTGCAGATAGGCTTCCCTCTGATATGGAGTCATTTGCAAATACCTATCCCGGTCGCGGTAACGCTTACGCTGGGAAGAATTCATTTGGATAGCCTTATTGGTTTCTGCTAAAGGATCATTCTGCTCTGCAACCGCAGCTACTATTTCCCCACCAAACAAAAAACACACAGTATATCAAGGCAAGCGATCAATATGGATAATAAGTAGAAGATATCGACATATTACAAAAAACGTACGTTGGTTCCCTTTTGGTGAAGTCATCGAGTGAACATTTGTAATATCTCTGAAAGGAATTCGGCCTTCCATCTCTTGGGTTTTACTGGACAGCTAGCGGTTATGACTTCGATTCTTGATTGTTAGAAGCCAGGTGTTTTCAGCCACAACCTACAGTATATAAGCATTAGACCATTTTTAGGTTGCCAAATCCGAGAAAAATAATTAAAGCATACTCAAATTTGCAAACAGCTATGAGACATGAACAGAATGAACATATGCTTTATGTTCAGATAGCACTGCCTTTTATAGTCTACCAACAGATAGCTTCTTGGACAAAAGCACAAACACCTTGCGTGCAAGAAAAGCAGAAAAAATCAACAGCCACAATCAGACCAGTGAATATGCATTTCATATAATCGATAGCAAGAAGGATAACTTGCGCAACATTCGCACGCAAAAGAATCATCACAGAATTCCAAAGGAACAGATTAGGATGGGACACCTAGAGAAGGAATAGCTCACTTGTGGTCCGTCGGTGGCACTATGGTCAGCTGGTTGTAGGAGGATGTCCAGCTCTCATGAACCTGGACTCACCAGGCGGCAAGAAAAATCGAACCAAGTCAGAGCTTGCAAGGAGACGATGGTGAAGCTGCAATCTGTACGCTGAGGTGATTGGAAGGAGCTGGGGGCGTGGCCGGCGGTTATGAACTGGCGGAGATCGTGGTGTGAGATGTACACGCTAGAGAAATTTCACACAGAGCATATGGATGTGGTGGTGAAGTGAGCGAGGCTGCGCCTTGGCGGGGAATCGAATTGCTGGAGCCTTGGCGGGAATAGATTTGCTGGAGGCGAGCGTGGGTTGTGGAGTCTTCCAGAAGAGGCGACTGAGTTCAGGCTTTGGCGGGATTAGGTGGGTGGCGAATCCGGGTAATGTGGGCCGTTCGATCTGATAAAGTGGACGGCTACAGATGAACCCATTATGTAAGTTGGTGGGCAAAACATGCAAGAAGAAGGTAGATTCAAAATTCAAAAAATTGTGTACTATAGTAGTAGAGATAAAAGAAGGAGAAAGAAACACAAAAAATTTACATCGCCGCGCGGTATGGAGAACTTGTCAAAACTCAAAACTATATACGACGACTTCGTAAAGATGGTTCATGGTGCTCGGTTCCATCGAATATGGAGAGGATGGCAGGTTCCATCGAATATGGAGAGGATGGCAACGAGTGTGGACGATCTGCACACTGGGGCATCTGCACCCGCTTTTCAAAAATATACTTTTTACTTGTTTTGTAATGTTCAAAAATTCTAAAAAAAAGTTATGCATACATGTTGGCAAAGGTATATCCACGGTACAAAGTTTTGTGTAAAATGGTATTTTTGTTTTGTCTCAGTAAAAAGACAAATTTTACTGCTTGTAAATAGCGTCTCACGGCACAAAATTTTGTCTTTTTTTGCACAGGCTACAAAAAAAGTTGTTTTTCCGTGAAACTTTCTGCACATGCATAGAATATGGAGATGTGTGCGCGCACCCTTTTTCAGAATTTTTTAACATTGCAAAATGTGTTTTTCAAAGTGGGTTCATATGTACCCGGGTTCATCCATATACTTCTCGGATGGCAACCTCTTACTTTCAGGAAGTATACACAAAGGATCCTACTTTAGAGCATCTACAGCCGGACATCCCAAACCCGCCTCAACTGCTCGGACAGACGACTCTGTCAGTGACTGGTAAAAAAAAGCCCGACAGATGGGCGCCTCAAACGGGCCTCAAACATCCGGCCTAACCGGCACCCCTCATATCCAGTCCAGATATGGGGCGGATATGAGAGGCCTAGGCACGACCGAACGCGTCTGCCATATCGTACTGACAACCAGGCCCCACACGGAATCATCCGGAAACCCAATGGTCTTACGAGTGTCTCCTCGGGTGGGGGTGTGAACGTCGTGTGGCGCTGTTCTGGCTCGCCGCCCGAGGCCAAAGTCCGGCTATTTAAGCCGGCCGACGTCCCCAACCCTATCCGCAACCTCTTTCTCCCTCTACGTGTCGTCGGCCCGATCACATTTCTCTCTGTCTCCACCTCCCTCTTCACTCGCCGTCCGATATAGCCCCACGGAACAAGACCATCTACGCTATGCTAACGCTAGAGCGCCGCTTCTAGATCAAAAAGGAGATCTAGACGAGGCATGCCGCCCGCATCGTAGCCGGACGGCCTCCGGACTGATCGAAGTCGGAAAAGGAGGAGCAGCAACCAGTTCCGATAGAGGTGGTGGATCTGGAGGAGGACAAGGCGGGGTAGCCGGAGGAGGAGCTGGCGCCGACTGCAGGCTTCGGCATGGAGGACGTGGAGACGGAGTTCGCGGTCGCCTAAACGGCGGAGATGGCGGAGCAGCGGGCCATCCTGGATGGAATGGAGTCCATTCAGGATGAGGCTTACGTCGAGGCCAACCGACAATTCATCTGATAGGAAAGGGTGGCGACCAACGTGCTTTTCGTCGAACTTGACGCGGAGGCGGAGGCCGACGTGGCATAGCCGGAGGAGCCACATGAGCCGGAGTTGCGGCTGTCGTCCATGTACCCGGAGCCGGGCATGGAGATAGTGAACATCTCCGACGAGGATTAGGGTAATATAGGTTATATGATCTACGTGGTATGTGGATTTCCTCGTTTGCGTGCTTTGTTTGGATTTAAGGTTTCAAGAATAAGATATCCGGATGCAGATGAGCAAATTTAAGGTGTGACCGGTCATTGCCCATGGACGCGTTCGAGGCGTTTGAGGGCCTGGATTTGCTGTCTGCGGCTTATAGATGCTCTTAGTCTCTACTTATATTTATATTTATTATTATTATATTATAGTAGTGAAAGGGCCCGTGCATTGCAAGAGAAATAAAAAATAATCTCCAATGGCCATGACCATATTTTGCTGCATCACCGAGATGCACTATCACTCTCAATTTCGTTAAATCATGAACATTTTTTAGACTCGTGAACATTTTTAAAAATTTTGAACATTTTTTAAAACTAAGAACATTTTTTGAATTGATAAACATTTTATAATATTTGCAAACATATTTTTAAAAAATTGTGAACATTTTTACTCAAACGGTGAACATTTCTAGAATGGACGAACATTTTTTAAGAAATTGGTGAAACAGTTTTTGAAATTCATGAACATTTTTTAAAATTTAAGGAACAACTTTTGAATCATGAAGCATTTATGGTTGAATAAACTATTTTGTAAGTTACGAGTATTTTTGGAATTTTTAGGATATTTTTCAATTAATGAACAGTTTTGGGTTGATGAAATTTTGTCCAATTTCATTAACATTTTTAATACACGAACTTTTTAAAAAACCATGAACATTTTTTTATTTCCCAAACTGAATAAGCAAACAATTGTTTGTAAAATTGCGAACATTTTTTGAGTCCATACACATTTTATTTCAGAATCGTCATTTTTGTTTAATTTTCGGATTTTTAAGTCCCAAATTATTTAAAGTGAAAAAAACGAAAATGAAAAAGAAGAAATAAAAAAAGAAAATTTAAAAACAAGCCGCCTGGACATGAACCGACCCAAATGGACACGCTGCGTCTGCTCCTGGCGTGGAGTATAGGAGGTCGCTACTGCATGGGCTGGCCCAGGCAGGGGATTTCCATGTGGAGAACTTTTTGTTATCACTTATAGGTGACATTTGTGTGTAATATTTTGCAACTTTTGAGGCAATATCCGTGACGTACCGCTAGAAGCAATAGCCCCTTTATTATCAGTATAGATATAGATTTTATATTACATATACTATTAAAAAAGCAAACATTATCTTTATTAAACACACGTCGCTTAACATACACACAATAACGTGCAGTTATTAGAACCTCAGGATTAGGCCTGCTCATTTAGATCTAACTGTCAATATATACCAACTTAAACCTTAAAAAACAACTAAACCTCACCCACATTTGAGGAGGCGGATGAGAACTCTGCCATCTGCACCCGCATTTGTTCAGCTACGAAAAAAGGCACAATATACACAGGCCATCCCAAAAAGCTATCTGTTGTTACTAAGATTTCTTCTTGCAGATTGAGTATCCGTAGCATCGTCTGTTAAGGAAGGAGATGCAAAGCAGGTAATCAACAGAGTGAATAGAACCATGAGCTTGTTGTAACGTCTCTTCCCTTCACATTTTCTTTGCACTAACAAGGAATTAACAAATGTGTTATTAGCACAAACTACAATTCCAAAGGGAGTTAATGAGAATATTGTTCCCAAAATATATACCCAATAGGTCGGTACATTCTATTTTTAACATAATTTTGTAGCAGTGGAGGGGAGATAGCTATTTTTATACCATCGTATGTGCGAGAAGCAATTAAGTGGACACTAACGCTTTATAAATCTAGCAACTTTTATACTCCTGAATAAACTATTATATATCATGAAAAGTTGGAACAAAACCCCGTCTGTAGCATGGCACCATATGTATTTTGTTGTTCAAGTTAGTGGACTTACTCAGTACTTGTTATCAAGGATAATATTTGGACCCCGGTAAGTATCACACGTGTGGCACAAAGCAATTGGGCCAAACACCCCCATCATCATAGATCGCGCCACGTCACCGCATGCATGCACAAATGATGAAACTGATGATGCCAGCGAGAGTCTTTTAGGTTTTTAGTTTTTTAAATGTTTAATCTCTTAAATTAAAAATCCGACTAAAAGCCATGCACTATTAAATCCGTCACCACGAGATCTACAAAACTAGATCCCATATTGATATGTTTTGACGATTTTCTTGTTTAAAAGTTGACATCTCTATTACACATAAATTACCGTGAGGTTTACACTGAAGTTGCCATGATATGTTTCAACTACTTTTTCTTCTATGTTTAAAGTAAATTTTGGCATGATATAAAAAAGGGAATTAATAAACTAAGCTTGCCATGGTGGATTATTTTCCATGATCCATGAAATAATTTTGACATGGTTCATAACTAAAAAATCATCGTTAATTAATTTAAAAATGCATGGTCAATGACTCAAATTTGCCATGAAACAGAAACTAAAATTGCCATGGTGAATTATTTAAATTTGCCATGGTTCAAACAAAAAAAAATTCTTTTCATGGTCAAAATTCTGGAATTGCCATGATATATAAACTAAAATTGTCATGATCTATAAACTAAATTTTTCATGATGAATTACTAAAAATTGCCATGATGCATGAATTAAATTTGTCATGGTTAATTACTAAAAACTGCCATGGTCCATTAATAAAATTCGCCATGAAAAATATATGAAATACAGTGGTAGCTTTAAATCTAGAAGAAAAAAAATAGATGAAACATATCATGACAACTTTAGTGTAAACATTACTAGCTTAATTCCCGTGCGTAGCCATGGTGAAAAAAAAAACATAATGAGCAAAGAATATTTTCTCTCATGTTTCTTCCCCCTCGATACTAGTCGTTCTTTCTCAGCCATCTTCTCCTTGAAACAAGTGATGGCATGCCATTTTCACAATACACTGACAAATCGATTGTTTCTCCCCTTTGCTTTCCCCTTGAAATCATCGTTACTTCTTCACCGTCCTCTCTTGGA
>NC_041380.1:547381518-547385461 GCF_002162155.2 Triticum dicoccoides | reverse complement strand
CCACCCCCACTACCCAAATCATTGTTTCTTCCCAAATATCCTCAAGCAGTATATAATCTTCTACCCGCCCCATCCTTCCGCTCCATCTTCAGGATCTTGCACTTCTACAAATTATATAGTCCCTCCTATCCAAAATAAGTGTCATGGTTTTAGTTCAAATTAACTAAAACTACAACACTTATTTTGAATAGGAGAGAGTAATATTGATAAATTGAAAATAACATTGCCATTATATTTCTTATTTATAAATAATTAAATATGCATACAGTACAATGTTTGTCTTGCCTTATTTTTGTGACTGCAACAACGACAACACTTCAAAAACAAGATAAGGGTATCACTTGAGAATATATATATTAGCAACAAATGCATCAATTGCACTTCGCTGCTAAAAAACACCCCCCTCCCCCCTCTCTAGTAAAAAGAACTCCTCGCAGCCTGATCATCTGCCAAGAGCAAGCACACAATTAGAAATACCCATGCGTTGCTATGGAATATGAAATAAAAAAATGATATATTCATCATTGGCAAATGCTTCACCATTGACTTACAATCTTGGATAGCCATCATGATTTCATTCTCCTGGGACATAGTACCAAGGTACTTGGTTAAGCATAATCAAATTAGAGCATTTATTGGCCGTAAAATTCAAATTAGCTTATTGGTTTCGCCTTCTCCGGGCCTTCACCCGAATTGACAGCTCCTTTTATCCAACATAGCGCATGTACCCATTGTTGCGAAACCACAGTACATTTTTCTTTCTACCCCGTTCAACTTTCATCTATTTGATAATACGAGTTTAGTACCCCATCTGTTTCTAAATATAAGTCTTTTTAGAGATTTCACTACAAACTATATACGGATGTGTATAGACATATTTTAGAGTGTAGATTCACTCATTTTGCTCCGTATGTAGTCTATAGTGGAATGTCTAAAAAGACTTATATTTAGGAACAGAGGGAGTAATTGACATGCATGAACATTTGGTACATTAGTTTCTTTCAAATAAGCAAACAAAAAAAATTCTGGAGCAAAAGGGTAAGTAACCTTATGGATCTTAAAAACAATACATCAGTTATACTTACAAAGGCATAAATGCAGAACATCTCCCACTATTCTTATATTAAACCATAGTTCCGTGACACACTATACATCTCCAAAATCTCAGGGTTCTATGCCACTTCTGCTTAATTAGCCTAACAATATAGTGTAGTAACATTCTAATTAAGCGCCATACAAAACGAAAATCAAGCAAAGGCATGTAACGCATGTTGCCTATTCATTTTGACACTCATTCTTCTCTACATTACCCCAGTCTGCATGGCTTCTCGTGATCTCGGCATGTCCCTAATCAAATATGATGATAAAAAAGTTTTAAGGTAATAAATAAATGCTATAAGAAAAGATATATCTAGTAAATAAATCAATGCAAAAAACATAGAAGTCCACATGCTTCCGTTTGCATTTTCTCTACTCATTTGCTCAGCTCCATGCTTATCAAAGGTCGCTGTAGAAACTGGAATCAAGTAGCAAGTTATGTGTCTGCGTTGTTTTATTGATCATCCTCCTCCTCCTGTTGTCATCTGGTATAAAAAATTCATTAACCAGGTAGGAGTTTAATCAAACAGGTAAATGCACAAAGATATATTCTACAAGCCAGATCAATGAGATTATCGTTCATATCCATATCTACATGTATTGATCAAATAGTGGGAATCTGTGAAATCAAAATCTGAACCAATCAAAAGAAAATGCAAACCAATTATCTGCTCTAGAGAATTGGTTCACGTGGACCTTGTCATCAACGCTAGTACTGCTTGCGTCCTCCAGTTGTGGGAATAAAAAGAACCATGTGGAGATGGGTTGAGGCCTAATGAGCAGTGACGCTTTGCTTCTAGGCTGCTGCTATGGCCAGCGACAGCGAGTCCATTCGCCCTCAAGTTTCCCTGCTTGCTACCCGGCACATGTATACAACCACGTACGAAAAGCTAGGCTGAACGTTCATGGTTTGTTCCGCCGCTGGCTGCTTAGCTAGCAACGTATATTCATCTAAGAGAGGCCGCCGTGGAACAGTTCTGGGCATCCTTATTCTGCTTGTGAAGGAGATCAAGGTTCAGAGGCGAGGCCATGCTGCCATGGCCATCCGCGCAACCTCGTCGGTTGTCCGACCCCATCCAGCACGCTCGCCTTCCCGTCTCGTCGATGGCCGAGATGGAGTCTCGTGGCTATGCTAGCTTCCAGACGATAGTGGCACATATCGATTTCAGGTCAACACAAATGGATCTTGGTTGCTGTTGATGCCATTGATGAACCTCTCCCCACGTGGCGAGGTAGACCCCCATCGCGAGGGTGAGCACCACCGCGACGCCATCCAGATCGGGCGAGAAGGGAGGCCAGGGGGAGGGTGGAGGCGGGAGGGAGGGAGGAAAAAAGGGTGCGGGTGGAGGAGGGGAACGTGCGGCGGCTAGGGATAGCGGATGGCCAACGTGTTTAGGTTTCAATGCGTGGGTTTCTTCCCATTTTTTTTCTCCATCGGCTCTGTTGTGTTGCATGCAAATTAGAAAAAAAAATTGACAAAAGCGGTGGGGGTACGGGGGAGTCCTTTCGATCGATGGGAGGGTGCATACCAACGAAACGACGTACGAAATCCTCCCTCAAAAAAAAGAGATGGCAACTTTAGTGTAACATTATGACAATTTTTAGCCAAAAAAATCGTCAAAACATATCAATATGGAATCTTTTAAGTCTGAAAAATCAAAAAGATTTCATTGATGTCATCTGTTTGATGTGACAAAATGGATGGTAATGAAAACGTTTGGACCATGTTCCTTCGTGCCACGCGTGTGTCACTTATCATTTGGGATATTAATTGAATTTCAGTGAAGAATATGTTCTCCAAGATGGTAGTTTCCTTCCAGAACTACAGCGCATATCATGGCTGTTGCATATCCTTCTAAAAATGAAATGCAGGTTTTCCTTGTCATTGGCTTAACTGCCTTTCTATAAGATTATGACTGTCACTACAGCACAGTGAAGAAATAAAGGCATTAAAAAAGTGCCTTAGATTACCCCTCTTAAAGGCATTCCGAACAAAACGCCTTCAAAGGTCTCTTGATAGGAGGCACTTATGAGGAATGCCTAAAAAAGTGCTCAATTACTGGCGTTTTGAAAAAATGTAGTAATATGTAATAGTTTAGGGGGTGTATTGAAAATGCCAGCACACACTTGGAGGCGTTCTGGAGAAAAATGCCTCGATCTTGTTTACATTTTCAATTTAGTCCCTATTGTATGGAAGATATACCTGTACGGTCTTCCACTCTTGCGGCCCACGTGTGTCCAGATGGAGTTGCTATATGAAGGCTATGCTTTTACCAGCAACAAATAATCTACTGGTTTGCTGGTTGGCGGGTCTTATGAAAAACAGCAGGTCGCATTACCTGGCGTAAGAGTTCTCATACATAAGCCGAAAAGGAATGATATTCATATACCTCTACGATAGATAGATATGGATGAGGCAAGGCCAGTCAGCAGCACTAGTGTGTTTCCGTTATTCAATTTTTGCATGAGCTATTCCTCGCTGGAATACAAAGTTGCAATTTGTTTAGTCCCATACCGCCTGCCCAGCTAAAATTTGACGGGTTTAAAAGGAGAGCCGCATTACCTGGCGTAAGAGTTCTCATACATAAGCCGAAAAGGAATGATATTCACATACCTCTACGATAGATAGATATGGATGAGGCAAGGCCAGTCAGCAGCACCAGTGTGTTTCCATTATTCAATTTTTGCGTGAGCTATTCCTCGCCAAAATACAAAGTTGCAATTTGTTTAGTCTCATACCGCCCGCCCAGCTAAAATTGATGGGTTTAAAAGGAGAGCCGCATTACCTGACGTAAGAGTTCTCATACATAAGCCGAAAAGGAATGATATTCACATACCTCTACAA
>NC_041380.1:547375028-547381074 GCF_002162155.2 Triticum dicoccoides | reverse complement strand
AAGAGCCACATTACCTGGCATAAGAGTTCTCATACATAAGCCGAAAAGGAATGATATTCACATACATCTACGATAGATAGATATGGATGAGGCAAGGCCACTCAGCAGCACCAGTGTGTTTCCGTTATTCAATTTTTGCGTGAGCTATTCCTCGCTGGAATACAAAGTTGCAATTTGTTTAGTCCCATACCGCCCGCCCAGCTAAAATTTGACGGGTTTAAAAGGAGAGCCGCATTACCTGGCGTAAGAGTTCTCATACATAAGCCGAAAAGGAATGATATTCACATACCTCCACGATAGATAGATATGGATGAGGCAAGGCCAGTCAGCAGCAGCACCAGTGTGTTTCCGTTGGGCATTGATTGAGAGCCGAGTTGTATTGGTTGGTGGTGGGTTGAGCATCGGAGGTGTGTAAGAGCAACTCCAATGAGGCGACCCAAACTGACATGGATTTTGTCCGTCTTTTGTCCGTTTGGGTCACCCGTCCGCCTAGCGGATATGACACGGACGACGACTGCTCCCAACGCACAGACGCAAAAACGGACATGCACCTCTGCTCTCAGTCGCTCCTCTACTCCTCCTCGCTGGCAGACACCTCTGCTCCCAGTCGCGTCGCCCTCCCTTCCTTCTCGCCGGCGGGCACCTCCCCGTGATGCCCCTCTGCTCCTCGTCGTGGTGCCCCACTGCTTCCAGCCGCGTCGCTCCCTCCGACCCCTGTCGCGCCGCCGCTGCTTCCAGCCGCGTCGCTCCCTACCCCCCCCTGTGCCGCCGCAGGATCTTGCCGGTGCTGAAGTCGAGAGCTCACTCCGCGCAGGCCGGGGCTCTGGAGGTCCCCCGCCGAGCGCTTCTTCCTCTGGATCGGCGGCGGGCACCTCTCGCGTCGCTCCTCCGCTCCTCCTCGCCGGCGGGCACCCCATCGCGCCCTCCGCCCCCCGTCGCGCCGGCCCTACGCTGCCGCAGGATCTTGCCGGCGCTGAAGTCGGGGGCTCGCTCCGCCGCGGGCTGCAGCACCTCCCCCATGAGCTCCAGCGCCAGCGCCAGCTGCTCCGCCGCGGTAGGTGGCGGCCTGCGTCGGTGGGCTCGCTCCTCGTTGCAGCGGTTGTGGAGGTAGATGGGCCTCGACACCGGCGAGGGGTGGGACGACGCGTGTGGGCGGCGCTGGATTACGTGGGGACGTGCTGTGTCACTGATACGTGGGTCCAGGGGCGGATACGAGAGGGCAGCAGCGGACGAGAGGGACGACGAGAGCACTCGTTTTGTCCGCCGCGGACCCATTCGTGGCCCATTTTTGCGTTCAATTTGGGTCGGGGCGGAGGACAAAGGGACAACAGGCGGACACGAACGTCCGTTTGTGTCGCCCCGTTGGCCTGCTTTTATGTCCAGATGACCCAAACGGACGAAATGGGTCGTCCCATTGGAGTTGCTCTAAGACCCAGCAGCACTGGCAAGGTTTGTAATTTCAGCAGGTGCAGTTTTTACAGTCGTTCTTCAAGATGCCCTCAAAGGTCCTGAGCATCGGAGGCGTTTTCAGAAGTGCCTGCCTAGGCTGAGCATTCGAAGGCACACTCCAAAAGTGCCTGCATAGGCTTTCTAAAACGCCTGCTTACATCTTTGAAGGCATTTTTTGGCCTTTCAAAGGCGTTTTTGAATGCCTCCTAATATCTACCGTGATGTAGTGTGTAGGACTGAGACACAGGTTTATGATTACATATATGGTAGTTATCTTTGCAGATCATGATTATAGTTCACAATTTTCAAAGCCTTGCATTGCTGCATTCACAATAGTTTCAATTCAGAATCGTGCGTTAAACGAGGAATATGATGTGGATTTTACAAAATTTTGGATTCACTTCCTTAATGCAGATGAACCAAGCAAATGCAATGCAGGGCCTTCTTTTCTCTGATACATGTAAAAGGTTACTTCGTGCATTCTTTGGCTAGCGTGCAACATCAGAGGTATGAGGACATTTTTCTTAACTGTTACTATGGAACTAGGGATTAATTTGCCTAGAGAGACAACTGATTCATGACGTCCATGATGACATCCAGCTCTAAATCTGTGAACACAGTGGTACTAGGGGCGGCGGTGGCGGGGGGCCATGGTCACCACTTGGCGCCGGCACATAGGGCAGCTCCCCTTGGCTTGCAGCCACCTCTCCACGCATCGCCGGTGGAACCGGTGCTCGCACGGCGTCTCCTTCCACGCCGCCGAGTCGTGGTCCTTCATGCAAATCGGACAGTCGTGCCCGTCGGCTGGCGCGTCCACAGTCTTGAGCGCCTCTGCCACCGCCACGGCCAACGTTGGGTCTGGAGCACCCGCAACGCTAATCTGTGGGGTGATGTCGTCCATGTTCGCCTCAGTAATGTAGGTATAGCCGAGGCGGACAATCTCGCGGAACATGGCATCGGGGTCAGGTAGAAAGTCACCTTCTTTTTGTTGTAGTTGTCGCAGCAAGTCTTGTACTTCGGCCGGGAGTACAAAGTCTTGTACTGCTTGTGATGGTCGTAGCAGCAGTTGGAATTCGTGGGGGATGTCCATGCCAATCGACTCCGTCAAGTACTCCCTCCGTTCCATAATGTAGTGCATATAGATTTTTACAGAAGTCAAACATTACAAACTTTGACCATGTATATAGAGAAAAGTAGGTACATCTAGAATACCAAATGCACCTCATTGGAATCGTGAGTTATATTTTCAGAATATACATGTTTGGTATTGTAGATGTAGACAATTTTCTCTATACACTTGATCAAAGTTGGCAAAGTTTGACTTTTACAAAAATCTATAGGCACTACATTATGGAATGGAGGGAGTACGTAGTACGTAATAGCGAACTCGATCGACGATTCCCCGCCGGCCACGTGTGTTTATAGTTGGCGGGGTGAGATTGGATCGGGAGCAGATGTTTGGGGAAGCAACGGGAGCGATCGTGCATCTGCCGGTGTGTTTATAGTGGTATATACCGTCTCGTATGTATGCAGGTTCGTGCTGGTGTCGGAGTCGGGGTAGGATTTTTACGTGAGCAGGCTACCACGATACAGTGCCGCTATTGGGCCGGGCTGCAAGTTTCGTCACGCTCTTCGTTCTAAACCCAGGTATTGTCCCGGACGGGGCTGGGTTACAGGCAAAGCCAGCCTTTTTTTTTACGAACTAGCTGGAGCTCTACTTTGCATTAAGTAGGGAAAAATAGTGTCCATTACAGTTTGGGAGCAGGCTTGGAACAGCCGCAGGGCCTCAAGAGAGAGCAAAGAACAAAAGTAAAAAAGAAGAAGAAGGGAGTTTAGTTACATATTGGCTGCCTCTTGAAACATGCAGATATCAGCCTTTGCTTTGCCCGTGACTACATGCGCCGGTGCCGCTTTGTGCTCAAAAATTCTGGCATTTCTCTCCTTCCAGATATGCCAAGCAATGTACATAGCAGTGGAGACACGAATCTTGCTATCAATGATAGGCGCAGCAGTATGAAGACGAGCCCACCACTTGTTAACTGACAGAGCAGAGAGCACACTTGTAACCATGGACGCAAGAGAGTCCGCGAAATTTTGCCACACCTCCTTAGCAAAAGGGCAAAATATGTTGGAATTTTGCTAGTAGGCCTTTGGCCCAAAGCCCAACTAAAATTTTAAAATTCTCTTGGCCCATTCATGCACACATGTGAGTGGAGTGAGTGAGGCTAAAGTTTAGTCCCACCCCGGAAGTTGAGAGAGAGTTGCACCTCTTTATAAGGTGGGCTCTTCTACCATTTGTATGAGTATGAGAAGAGGAGACCTACACGTGCGCTCCTCCTCCTCGCTCACCTCGTCCTGCCGCGCCGCGGGTTGCGGGATTGAGCCGAGGACAGAGCTATGCACGTTGTCTATATTTTTGCTACATGAGAAAACTAATGAGTCATTAATTAATAATTAAAGGACGCGTTAATTACTGAACCGTTTTCGATTCTTTTGGATCGTGACGACTCGGACGTGGGGTTTACTCCCACGATCTACCCGGCCCGCACTACATAGTCAGGCAGACGTCTATCTCGGCAACTGCTGGCAGCGACGACTTCGCGAACGACAACTTCTTCCCCGACCTCGGCAACCTCGTCCTCGACGACATGGGCGACAACGTCAACGCCGGCGGTGCTGCACCCGCTGCACCGTATGTGATTCTATCCTTCCTGTTCGAGATCGTGGTAGAATTCATGCTTCTAGTATGTGCCCTAGATGTGATATGTTCATCTGCTATGCTAGTTTGCATGATTAGTTTAATCTCTCCTGCTGTGGTCATGATTTATCTTCTGTTTATTCGGATTAAATCTTGTAGTAATTTGTTCATATTTCCAATAAAATAGAGATAGATGGGCGGCCGTCTCCCGGGTCTGATTGCAGAGCCAGCCTTGACCCGGCCCGACTATCGGAAAAGTGCCGCCAGGCCTGGTTGTTGGTTACCGGGGTCGAGAAGGACGACATGAGGTGCGTGTCCGACGCACATGAGGATAGAACTCCTCCGTCCGTGTCCTCCCGTCGGCGCTGGTTGTTCCTCAAGTGCGAGCCCGTAGAAACTATGGTTACTGTGGGAACTATTCTTCACTATATGAAAAACCGAGCATCCATGGGTTTATTTTTCCACTTCGTGTCCCAATTAAGAATACTTGGTACTCCCTCTATAAACAAATATAAGAAATGTCTTACATTTGTTTTCAGAGGGAGTATTTCTATTTCTTGTAATCTTCATCATGAAAGATAAAAAGACAAAGTGTTCCAAACCGACGATGTTTATTATAGAGAAAAAACCAAGAGATATAGTTTATTGCCTTTTGTTCTTGTTAGATGGTGTCTTATCAATAAGGGAGACGCTACACGTCCGCCGACTGATCTGTATGACACATCCGTCACCTCGACGGCTGTTCGATGTACGCGCGCGTAGCTGTCCGATCTATTCTGGCGCGTGGCTCGGTCTCCTCCCCCAACCCACTAATTACTGAAACAACGATTGAGTTGCAAAAACAAGCGTCTCGCGAGCCATTCAATGCGTGACGCGAGCCGTTCAATCCTCCTCTCTAATTTCCTGCAACAATGCTCTTGTTACAAGATCTAGTCTTCTCTGATTTCCTGCAACAAGACCTTGTTGCGAAACCTTATCTTCTACAAATTTCCTGAAACAACAGTCGAGTTGCAGAAACAAGCGTCTAATTTTCTGTACATCTTTCACGCGTCTAATTTTCTGCAACAAGATCCTTGTTGCAAAAATTACAACAACATCTCCCGTTGCGTCATATTTTCTGCCACAAGACCCTTGTTGCAAAAATTAAATAAGATCTCTGCCGCATCTAAATTTCTGCAATAGGACCCATGCAGGCATAGGGAGGCGGGAAGAGGAGCAGTTGGAGAGGACAATCAGGAGAGAAGGACTTGCAGCTTGACGGGCGACGACGACGTTTAGAGCGCCATGGATGGAGATCTCAAAAACAAAAAGAGTTGTGGCCTGCAGCAGTCCTTGCGGTGGCGGCGGCGCGCGACAAAGCGGGAGCAACGACCAGCTTGGCGTGGAGCAACGCTGTGAGAGAGAAAACGCGAGATAGATTGAGGAAGACGACGGAGTTGCGTTCGGTGGGGAAAGTAACAAGTGGATGAAAACCAAAAAGAGTAGATAAGGATATGACCGTGCGATGCTATAATTGTTTGCCAGGGACACGTGTCCGATGACGGAGGCAGCGGATGCAATTGCTGGATCAGCCGGTTGATTAGGATCATTTTCCTATCAATAAGCCACTTTTAGTTTCATGCGCCTGTAAACCGAAGGTTATTTTAAGAGTTCGTATATCTACATCTTCGCAGAGGAATCCTATTGGATTTACATCACCTTGGAGATATGGAAGTAGCCCTAAAAAAAAGATATGGAAGTATACATGAGAATGTCGGTTGGTTTGTAGAACGACAATGTGTACTATGTAATTTCCTTACCATTGTATCTTTTTCTATGTGCCGAATCACTCATAATCACACTGAAAAAGAGACGGCATTTACCAACAAAGGCCAACGAAGCACCACTCAAGGGTACTTG
>NC_041380.1:547374044-547374837 GCF_002162155.2 Triticum dicoccoides | reverse complement strand
ATGAGGCGTGCACAGATACAGTTGACGGAAATTAGATTTTCGATGGTACAATCCATATGTTTTATAGTTTTGCCATTTGTGCTTTGGCGAAAAACAACTTCCAGTTAATTTATATCTAGTTTTGTTAAATTTCTCATATATAAAATATCCTGGATTTATTTGATGGGACATGTCTCTTACATAACAGTGGAAGAAGAAGAAGAGGAGGGAGATGCAAATTACTAGTAGCAGTTAAGGGCATCTGCAACACTGCCCCACAAATTTGCTTCGGCATATGTCCGTGAACATTGATCCCGGGCGGACATACGGGGTATGCCAAGTATGCCCCGGCACATGGCGTCCCAACGGTCATCTTGCTCCCACGCTCCGTCCGCGCCCTGTGTTGCCTCCGGCCCCCGTCGTGCCCACCCCCAGCCCCACCCGCCGGTCCGTCGCTCCGACGCCCGTCGGCCAGATAACGCTCCTGCCTGCTCGCGTGTTGGTACGGATGGCTCCGCCCATCCGGCCTCCGATGTCCTGTTACCGGGCCGTTCCAGGCCCGCCTTGATGGATCTTGAACTTGACAATGATGGCTGAACGGAGGTGCGCAGCCGTCGTCACCAGCGCCGTCAAGAGAAGTTGCCCACTGTCAGCCGTTCGCCGGGGCCCAAGCTTTGGATTCCTCGGTGGCTGCTGCACAGGTGTTTTAGGTGTCTGGAGTCAGGGCACCACAAAGAGGTGTGCACCGGTGAGATCCGTTGCCATAAGTGCTGGATCTCTGGACACATCGCCCGTGACTGCCCCCCTCCCCTAG
>NC_041380.1:547335556-547373747 GCF_002162155.2 Triticum dicoccoides | reverse complement strand
GGCGCCGCCCGTTCGCCCCCCTCCTCCGAGTCGTCACCGCCGCCCGCCATCGCTGCAGTCCATGGCGCACTACCCTCCGCTGGCCCAGGTGCGCTTCCCAGGGGAGGTCCTCACGCATGGGGACCCAGATCTGCGGCCGGAGCGCGGCGGCGGAATCATCTCCCGCACCCCGGGTATGGATGCGCTGGAGGCGGACTTTCGCAGCCGGGCGCTGCTGGCCACGGTGGGGGGCCGACGGCCGCCCATCTCTCCGGAGGCCCTGGTCCAATCCCTCGCCCGGATCTGCGGCATGGAGCGGCGGCATGTCCGGGTGGAGGTCTCTCACCCGGCGGATTTCTTCATCACTTTTGCCTCCACTGCGGACTGTGATAGGGTCTTCCTCCACTCCAGCAAGCTGCGCTGCAAGGGGGCACCTATCGCGTCCCAGCGTTGGCACCGGAGCGCGCTTGCCTCCAGTGGCTCTATGGAGTTCTTTTGCCGGCTGGGGATTGAGGGGCTGCCGGCGAATGCGTGGGAGTGCGGCGCCATCAGCCAGCTGCTCAACAATCTCAATGGCCAGCTAGTTGAAATCCTTCCGCCGGAGGACCGGTGGCAACTCCAGGTCACTGCCTGGTTGAAGAATTCGTCGGCGGTCCCGAAGATCTATGATTTGGAGATTACGGAGCCGGTGGGCTTACCGGCCTCCTTCGGCAAAGACAACCCGACATTACCTCCTCTCCCTGCCCCGCCGACTGAGAGGATCACGCTCATCCACCCGCTCACCATCCATGTCATCAATGTGGTGGATCGTACTGTCCCATACTTGGAGCTGCGCCCAATTTCCAACCAGATGACGACGAGGATCTCACAAGGCGGCACGACTATTCGAGAAGCTGCTACTGGGGCAGGATTGATGGTACCGGAAGGGGAAATGTGCCCAACTCCGGTGGGCATCCGTTCGGCGGGCCTGGTGGCTATGGCATGGCAAGCGACTGGGAAGGTGGCCGCAGGGTCATGGGTGTCCTGGCGCCGGCAGGGGGAATGGCGGTACCCGCGCGCCTCCTTGCTCCGGGGTCTGCTCATCCTCTGGAAGCTCCGGTCCAGGCGACGCGCTCGACGCTGGTGGCGGTCTCTGGGAGGCCTGGCTCGTCGTCCTCTTCGGCGGCCGCAGCAGGTGCGCACGCTGGCTTGCCGGCTGGGAATGTGGCTGGGAGTCCAGTCGCCGGGTCGCCCCTGGCCGCCGTGCGCTCTTGTGCTTCTCTAGCATCAACTGCTGTTGGCTCGAGGGCCCTGGCGGACACGCCCTTGCTGCTCGGCTCCGAGGCTTCCACTGCGGTTGGATCTAAGGCACTTGGAAGCACGCCTCCCATTCGGAATTCCGTGCTCTGTGGCACGCCACCGCATCGAAGGCTGTACTTCAGCCCGGCGTCTCAAATGCAGGCGGGGAAAGGCACTCAGGAGATGGCGGGGATGATACACGCTGACCAGGCTGGGGAAGAGGAGGTGGAGGTTCAGGGATGCCTGGGGCACCCACAAGCTCATCAAGAGGACAACACTGACTTGCTCCAGGAGGTGGGCTTATCCATGCGGGTAGCGCCGACTCGCAGTGCCAGCACCAGCCCAATCCAGACCCCCTTCGCCGTTCCTCTGCCTCAGCACATGCTGCTGCCGCCGGCATCGGCTGGGGTTGGAACGGGCACTATGCAGGGGCCTATGATGGCATCGGAGACACTGAGGCTCGGCCTGGTGGCGTCCCCGGCGCCGTCCATTCTTGGCCCCAGGCCGGCGGCGTCGGCTCTTGTCAGGCGCAGGAAGGCCCTCCCGCCCAATTTTACGCCCAGGAGGAGCGCTAGGCTGTGCAAAAATGCACCAGCCTACAACACGGGGCCTGTGCAGCGGGCGCAATCGGTGCTCCTGAAGCGGATGGGGGTGATTCAGGCTGAAGAACAGGTCTCTTCAGAAGCTCTGGACAAGTACCTCAAGTTGTTCGACAAGCCGCTTGCTCCACACCACGTCAAGGAAATCACCGCGATCTTTGCTCCCGGGGAGGTCGACTTCGACGGGCCTCCACAGGCGGGCTTTGATGCCTTCTCCCTGCCGGAGATGGTAGAGCCGTGTGGCGCTTAAAGCTGCTCTGTTTTATCGGTGGTTCTGCTTTTATCATCATGAGTATGTCTTTAGATGTCATGGTATGGAATGTAAGGGGGCTCAATAACCCTGCTCAGAGGAACGCAGTTAGGCTTTTCGTGCAATCTCTCAATGTATCCCTAGTTTGCTTTCAAGAGTCCAAGTTGGCACTGGTGGATGACACTATGGTTCGGGAAACTCTGGGGCCTACCTTCGATGGTTTTGATTTCCTGCCGGCTGAAGGAACACGTGGTGGCATATTGTTGTCTTGGAAGTCTGATATGCTGCGGGTGACTAACATCCAGAAAGAGGAGTTCATGATATCGGCACAAGTTCTTTCTCTAGCAGAGGGCAAAGAGTGGTTGGTTTCTTCGGTGTATGGGCCGCAAGAAGACACAGACAAAGCAAGATTCCTTGAGGTAATTGTGCAGTTTGGAGACCGCGTGAGCTTGCTGTGGATCCTGAATGGAGATTTCAACATTGTGTGCAACCCAGAGGAGCGCATCACTGGGAGAGTGAACAGGAGGCTGATGAATAAGTTTCGGCACACGATCAACAAGTTGGGTCTCCACGACATGCCTCTGATTGGGCGTCGCTTCTCTTGGTGCAATCAATAGGAGAACACCATCTTGGCAAGGCTGGACCGTGTGCTCTTCAACAATGCATGGGAGGACTTGTACCCCATCAGTGATTTGCTTCCGCTTAGCTCCAGTATCTCAGATCACACCCCTCAGCTGCTCACCTGTTCGTCCACATGACCAAGGGCTTTTCGGTTTCGCTTTGAGAATTATTGGTGCAAGTTGCCTGGCTTTTTGGATGTGGTGAAAGACGTCTGGGCTCCAGAGGTTCCGGGGAGTGACCCCATGAAAATCTTCAACACTAAACTTCATAGAACTGCAAAAGCCCTACGCAACTGGGGTCAAAGGAGCATGAGTCAACTGACGCTTCAGTTCCAGGTGGCCAGCGAGGTGATCTTACGCCTTGACAGCATGCAAGAAAGACGTCCTCTTTCCAGTGAGGAAAAGAAGCTGCGTGCTTTTCTCAGGGGGAAGTGCCTGGCGTTCGCATCCCTCGAGCGGGTGCGGTTGCGGCAGAGAGCCAGGGTTCGGGATCTTCGGGAAGGGGATGCCAACTCCAGATACTTTCATATGAAGGACAATGGGCGACGTCGGAAACACCTCATACCATATCTCAAACACGGGGATAGAACAGCTACTGCCATGGAAGACAAATTGAGTATGGCCAGCAAGTTCTTTTGCAGGCAGATGGGCGCACCGGATCAGAACCTTAGGAGAGCCTGCCTGCGCCTGGAAGAATTGGGCTTGAGGATGCTGTCATCAGAGATGGCCGACAAGCTTGAATCGGAGTTCACGATCGATGAGGTGAAGCGTGTTGTCATGGACATGCCCCCCGATAGGGCACCAGGGCCGGACGGTTTTTCAGGGCTCTTCTTCAAATCATGCTGGGACGTCATAGCCACGGATCTGATGGCGGTGATGAAGGCTCTGCACGACGGCCGCTTCTACTCCTTTGGAGGTCTTAACACCTTGATACTCACCCTCCTGCCCAAGAAAGCCAACTCGCTGGAGATCGGTGACTTTAGGCCCATCAACCTAATACACGGGGTAGCCAAGATATTTGCTAAGGTCCTCGCTACCCGTCTGGCTCCGCTTCTGCCAAGTCTGATTTCGAAAGCTCAGAGTGCTTTTGTGACTAGCCGCAATATCCATGAGAACTTCAAGTTTGTGAGGAACAAAGCTAGGTGGCTGCATAGACGGCGCCACTCCTCGGTGCTAATGAAAATTGACATATCCAAGGCCTTTGATACTCTATCATGGGAATTTCTTCTGGAGGTGCTGTCTGCTCGGGGATTCGGTCGGAGGTGGCGTTCCTGGATTTGCGGGCTGCTATCCACTGCCTCCACCTCCGTCCTTATCAACGGAGAGCTTGGCTCCCCCTTCGCCCTCGGCCAAGGCGTCCGCTAGGGCGACCCCGTTTCTGAAGGAAATATGCCCTAGAGGCAATAATAAAGTTATTATTTATTTCCTTATATCATGGTAAATGTTTATTATTCATGCTAGAATTGTATTAACCGGAAACATAATACATGTGTGAATACATAGACAAACAGAGTGTCACTAGTATGCCTCTACTTGACTAGCTCGTTAATCAAAGATGGTTATGTTTCCTAACCATGGACAAAGAGTTGTTATTTGATTAACGGGATCACATCATTGGGTGAATGATCTGATTGACATGACCCATTCCATTAGCTTAGCACCCGATCGTTTAGTATGTTGCTATTGCTTTCTTCATGACTTATACATGTTCCTATGACTATGAGATTACGAAACTCCCGTTTGCCGGAGGAACACTTTGTGTGCTACCAAACGTCACAACGTAACTGGGTGATTATAAAGGTGCTCTACAGGTGTCTCCAAAGGTACATGTTGGGTTGGCGTATTTCGAGATTAGGATTTGTCACTCCAATTGTCGGAGAGGTATCTCTGGGCCCTCTCGGTAATGCACATCACATAAAGCCTTGCAAGCATTGCAACTAATGATTTAGTTGTGAGATGATGTATTACGGAACGAGTAAAGAGACTTGCCGGTAACGAGATTGAACTAGGTATTGAGACACCGACGATCGAATCTCGGGCAAGTAACATACCGATGACAAAGGGAACAACGTATGTTGTTATGCGGTCTGACCGATAAAGATCTTCGTAGAATATGTAGGAGCCAATATGAGCATCCAGGTTCCGCTATTGGTTATTGACCGGAGACGTGTCTCGGTTATGTCTACATTGTTCTCGAACCCGTAGGGTCCGCACGCTTAAGGTTTCGATGACAGTTACATTATGAGTTTATGAGTTTTGATGTACCGAAGTTAGTTCGGAGTCCCGGATGTGATGACGGACATGACGAGGAGTCTCGAAATGGCCGAGACATAAAGATTGATATATTTGACGGCTATATTCGGACACCGGAAGTGTTCCGGGGAAGTTTCGGATAAAACCGGAGCACCGGGGGGTTACCGGAACCCCCCGGGGGGTTAATGGGCCTCATGGGCCTAAAGTGGAGAAGAGGAGGGGTTGCCAGGGCAGGCTACGCGCCCCCTCTCCCCCTAGTCCGAATTGGACAAGGAGGGAGGGGCGGCGCCCCCCCTTTTCCTTCTCTCCTCCCCCCTCTCCTACTTGGACAAGGAAAGGGAGGGGAGTCCTACTCCCGGTAGGAGTAGGACTCCTCCTGCGCGCCTCCTACTAGGGCCGGCCGCACCCTCCCCCTTGGATCCTTTATATACGGAGGCAAGGGGCGCCCCTAGACACACAAGTTGATCCACGTGATCATATTCTTAGCCGTGTGCGGTGCCCCCTTCCACCATAGTCCTCGATAATATTGTAGCGGTGCTTAGGCGAAGCCCTGCGACAGTAGTACATCAAGATCGTCACCACGCCGTCGTGCTGATGGAACTCTTCCCCGACACTTTGCTGGATCGAAGTCCGGGGATCGTCATCGAGCTAAACGTGTGCTAGAACTCGGAGGTGCCATAGTTTCGGTGCTTGATCGGTCGGGCCGTGGAGACGTACGACTACATCAACCAAACGCTTCTGTTGTCGATCTACAAGGGTACGTAGATCACACTCTCCCCTCTCGTTGCTATGCATCACCATGATCTTGCGTGTGCGTAGGAAATTTTCTGAAATTACTACGTTCCCCAACAGTGGCATCCGAGCCAGGTTTTATATGTTGATGTTATATGCACGAGTAGAACACAAGTGAGTTGTGGGCGATATAAGTCATACTGCTTACCAGCATGTCATACTTTGGTTCGGCGGTATTGTTGGACGAAGTGGCCCGGACCGACATTACGCGTACGCTTACGCGAGACCGGTTCTCCCGACGTGCTTTGCACAAAGGTGGCTAGCGGGTGACAGTTTCTCCAACTTTAGTTGAACCGAGTGTGGCTACGCCCGGTCCTTGCGAAGGTTAAAACAACACCAACTTGACAAACTATCGTTGTGCTTTTGATGCGTAGGTAAGATTGGTTCTTGCTTAAGCCCGTAGCAGCCACGTAAAACTTGCAACAACAAAGTAGAGGACGTCTAACTTGTTTTTGCAGGGCATGTTGTGATGTGATATGGTCAAGACATGATGCTAAATTTTATTGTATGAGATGATCATGTTTTGTAACCAAGTTATCGGCAACTGGCAGGAGCCATATGGTTGTCGCTTTATTGTATGCAATGCAATCGCGCTGTAATGCTTTACTTTATCACTAAGCGGTAGCGATAGTCGTGGAAGCATAAGATTGGCGAGACGACAACGATGCTACGATGGAGATCAAGGTGTCGCGTCGATGATGATGGTGATCACGACGGTGCTTCGAAGATGGAGATCACAAGCACAAGATGATGATGGCCATATCATATCACTTATATTGATTGCATGTGATGTTTATCTTTTATGCATCTTTTCTTGCTTAGATTGACGGTAGCATTATAAGATGATCTCTCACTAATTATCAAGAAGTGTTCTCCCTGAGTATGCACCGTTGCAAAAGTTCTTCGTGCTGAGACACCACGTGATGATCCGGTGTGATAGGCTCTACGTTCAAATACAACGGGTGCAAAACAGTTGCACACGCGGAATACTCAGGTTATACTTGACGAGCCAAGCATATACAGATATGGCCTCGGAACACGGAGACCGAAAGGTCGAGCGTGAATCATATAGTAGATATGATCAACATAGTGATGTTCACCAATGAAACTACTCCATCTCACGTGATGATCGGACATGGTTTAGTTGATTTGGATCATGTAATCACTTAGAGGATTAGAGGGATGTCTATCTAAGTGGGAGTTCTTAAGTAATATGATTAACTGAACTTAAATTTATCATGAACTTAGTCCTGGTAGTATTTTGCAAATTATGTTGTAGATCAATAGCTCGCGTTGTTGCTTCCCTGTGTTTATTTTGATATGTTCCTAGAGAAAATTGTGTTGAAAGATGTTAGTAGCAATGATGCGGATTGGATCCGTGATCTGAGGTTTATCCTCATTGCTGCACAGAAGAATTATGTCCTTGATGCACCGCTAGGTGACAGACCTATTGCAGGAGCAGATGCAGACGTTATGAACGTTTGGCTAGCTCAATATGATGACTACTTGATAGTTTAGTGCACCATGCTTAATGGCTTAGAATCGGGACTTCAAAGACGTTTTGAACGTCATGGAGCATATGAGATGTTCCAGGAGTTGAAGTTAATATTTCAAGCAAATACCCGAGTTGAGAGATATGAAGTCTCCAACAAGTTCTATAGCTAAAAGATGGAGGAGAATCACTCAACTAGTGAGCATGTGCTCAGATTGTCTGAGTACTACAATCGCTTGAATCAAGTGGGAGTTAATCTTCCAGATAAGATAGTGATTGACAGAATTCTCTAGTCACCATCACCAAGTTAGTAGAACTTCGTGATGAACTATGATATGCAAGGGATAACGGAAACGATTCCCAAGCTCTTCGTAATGCGGAAATTGACGAAGGTAGAAATCGAGAAAAACATCAAGTGTTGATGGTAGACAAGACCACTAGTTTCAAGAAAAGGGCAGAGGGAAGAAGGGGAACTTCAAGAAGAACAGCAAGCAAGTTGCTGCTCAAGTGAAGAAGCCCAAGTCTGGTCCTAAGCCTGAGACTAAGTGTTTCTACTACAAAGGGACTGGTCACTGGAAGCGAAACTACCCCAAGTGATTGGCAGATAAGAAGGATGGCAAAGTGAACATAAGTATATTTGATATACATGTTATTGATGTGTACTTTACTAGTGTTTATAGCAACCCCTCAGTATTTGATACTAGTTCAGTTGCTAAGATTAGTAACTCGAAACGGGAGTTGCAGAATAAACAGAGACTAGTTAAGGGTGAAGTGACGATGTGTGTTGGAAGTGGTTCCAAGATTGATATGATCATTATCGCACACTCCCTATACTTTTGGGATTAGTGTTGAACCTGAATAAGTGTTATTTGGTGTTTCCATTAAGCATGAATATGATTTGATCATGTTTATTGTAATACGGTTATTCATTTAAGTAAGAGAATAAATTGTTGTTCTGTTTACATGAATAAAACCTTATATGGTTACACACCCAATGAAAATAGTTCGTTGGATCTCGATCGTAGTGATACACATAATCATAATATTGAAACCAAAAGATGCAAAGTTAATAATAATAGTGCAACTTATTTGTAGCACTGCCGTTTAGGTCATATTGGTGTAAAGCGCATGAAGAAACTCCATGCTGATGGGATTTTGGAATCACTTGATGCTTGCGAACCATGCCTCATGGGCAAGATGACTAAGACTCCGTTCTCCAGAGCGAGCAACTGACTTATTAGAAATAATACATACTGATGTATGCGGTCCAATGAGTGTTAAGGCTCATGGCAAGTATCGTTATTTTCTGAACTTCACAGATGATTTGAGCAGATATGGGTATATCTACTTGATAAAACATAAGTCTGAAACATTTGAAAAGTTTAAAGAATTTCAGAGTGAAGTGGAAAATCATCGTGACAAGAAAATAAAGTTTCTACGATCTGATCGCGGAGACAAATATTTGAGTTACGAGTTTGGTCTTCAATTAAAACAATGTGGAATAGTTTCACAAACTCATGCCACATGGAACACCACAGCATAATGGTGTGTCCGAACGTCATAATCGTACTTTATTGGATATAGTGCAATCTATGATGTCTCTTACCGATCTACCACTATCGTTTTGGGGTTATGCATTAGAGACAGCTGCATTCACGTTAAAAGGGCACCATCTAAATCTGTTGAGACGACACCGTATGAACTGTGGTTTGGCAAGAAACCAAAGTTGTCGTTTCTTAAAGTTTGGGGTTGCAATGCTTATGTGAAAAAGTTTCATCCTGATAAGCTCAAACCCAAATCGAAAAAGTGTGTCTTCATAGGATACCCAAAAAGTTACTGTTGGGTACACCTTCTATCACAGATCCAAAGGCAAGACATTCGTTGCTAAGAATGGATCCTTTCTAGAGAAGGAGGTTCTCTCAAAAGAAGTGAGTGGGAGGAAAGTAGAACTTGATAAGGTAATTGTACCTTCTCCCTTATTGGAAAGTAGTTCATCACAGAAATCTGTTCCTGTGACTACTACACCAATTAGTGAGGAAGCTAATGATGATGATCATGTAACTTCAGATCAAGTTACTATCGAATCTCGTAGGTAAACCAGAGTGAGATCCGCACCAGAGTGGTATGCTAATCCTGTTCTAGAGGTCATGCTACTTGACCATGACGAACCTACAAACTATGAAGAAGCGATGGTGAGCCCAGATTCCGCAAAATGGCTTGAGGTCATGAAATCTGAGATGGGATCAATGTATGAGAACAAAGTATGGACTTTGGTTGACTTGCCCGATGATCGGCAAGCAATTGAGAATAATGGATCTTCAAGAGGAAGACGGACGCTGATAGTAGTGTTACTATCTACAAAGCTAGAATTGTCGCAAAAGGTTTTCAACAAGTTCAAGGTGTTGACTACGATGAGAGTTTCTCACTCGTATCTATGCTTAAGTCTGTCCGAATCATGTTAGCAATTGCTGCATTTTATGAAATCTGGCAAATGGATAAACAAAACTGCATTCCTTAATAGATTTATTAAAGAAGAGTTGTATATGATACAACCAGAAGGTTTTGTCAATCCTAAAAGTGCTAACAAAATATGCAAGCTCCAGCGATCCATCTATGGACTAGTGCAAGCATCTCGGAGTTGGAATATACGCTTTGATAAGTTGATCAAATCATATAGTTTTATACAGACTTGCGATGAAGCCTGTATTTACAAGAAAGTGAATGGGAGCACTACAACATTTCTGATAAGTATATGTGAATGACATATTGTTGATCGGAAATAATGTAGAATTATTCTGCAAAGCATAAAGGAGTGTTTGAAAGGAATTTTCCAAAGAAAGACCTCGGTGAAGCTGCTGACATATTGAACATCAAGATCTATAGAGATAGATCAAGACGCTTGATAAGTTTTTTTCAGTGAGTACATACCTTGACAAGATTTTGAAGTAGTTCAAAATAGAACAGTCAAAGAAAGAGTTCTTGTCTGTGTTACAAGGTGTGAAATTGAGTAAGACTCAAAACCCGACCACGACAGAAGATAGAAAGAGAATGAAAGTCATTCCCTATGCCTCAGCCATAGGTTTTATAAAGTATGCCATGCTATGTACCAGATCTATTGTATACCCTACACTGATTTTGGCAAGGTAGTACAATAGTGATCTAGGAGTAGATCACTAGACAGCGGTCAAAATTATCCTTAGTGGAATAAGGATATGTTTCTCGATTATGGAGGTGACAAAAAGGTTCGTCGTAAAGGGTTACGTCAATGCAAGTTTTGACACTAATCCAGATGACTCTAAGTCTCAATCTGGATACATATTGAAAGTGGGAGCAATTAGCTAGAGTAACTCTGTGCAGAGCATTGTTGACATAGAAATTTGCAAAATACATACGGATCTGAATGTGGCAGACCCGTTGACTAAACTTCTCTCACAAGCAAAACATGATCACACCTTAGTACTCTTTGGGTGTTAATCGCATAGCGATGTGAACTAGATTACTGAATCTAGTAAACCCTTTGGGTGTTGGTCACATGAAGATGTGAACTAATCACATAAAGATGTGAACTATTAGTGTTAAATCACATGGTGATGTGAACTAGATTATTGACTCTAGTGCAAGTGGGAGACTGAAGGAAATATGCCCTAGAGGCAATAATAAAGTTATTATTTATTTCCTTATATCATGATAAATGTTTATTATTCATGCTAGAATTGTATTAACCGGAAACATAATACATGTGTGAATACATAGACAAACAGAGTGTCACTAGTATGCCTCTACTTGACTAGCTCGTTAATCAAAGATGGTTATGTTTCCTAACCATGGACAAAGAGTTGTTATTTGATTAACAGGATCACATCATTAGGTGAATAATCTGATTGACATGACCCATTCCATTAGCTTAGCACTCGATCGTTTAGTATGTTGCTATTGCTTTCTTCATGACTTATACATGTTCCTATGACTATGAGATTATGCAACTCCCGTTTGCCGGAGGAACACTTTGTGTGCTACCAAACGTCACAACATAACTGGGTGATTATAAAGGTGCTCTACAGGTGTCTCCAAAGGTACATGTTGGGTTGGCGTATTTCGAGATTAGGATTTGTCACTCCGATTGTCGGAGAGGTATCTCTGGGCCCTCTCGGTAATGCACATCACATAAAGCCTTGCAAGCATTGCAACTAATGATTTAGTTGTGAGATGATGTATTACGGAACGAGTAAAGAGACTTGCCGGTAATGAGATTGAACTAGGTATTGAGATACCGACGATCGAATCTCGGGCAAGTAACATACCGATGACAAAGGGAACAACGTATGTTGTTATGCGGTCTGACCGATAAAGATCTTCGTAGAATATGTAGGAGCCAATATGAGCATCCAGGTTCCGCTATTGGTTATTGACCGGAGACGTGTCTCGGTCATGTCTACATTGTTCTCGAACCTGTAGGGTCCGCACGCTTAAGGTTTCGATGACAGTTATATTATGAGTTTATGAGTTTTGATGTACTGAAGTTAGTTCGGAGTCCCGGATGTGATCACGGACATGACGAGGAGTCTCGAAATGGTCGAGACATAAAGATTGATATATTGGATGGCTATATTCGGACACCGGAAGTGTTCCGGGGAAGTTTTGGATAAAACCGGAGCACCGGGGGGTTACCGGAACCCCCCGGGGGGTTAATGGGCCTCATGGGCCTAAAGTGGAGAAGGGGAGGGGCTGCCAGGGCAGGCCGCGCGCCCCCTCTCCCCCTAGTCCGAATTGGACAAGGAGGGAGGGGCGGCGCCCCCCCTTTTCCTTCTCTCCTTCCCCCTCTCCTACTTGGACAAGGAAAGGGAGGGGAGTCCTACTCCCGGTAGGAGTAGGACTCCTCCTGTGCGCCTCCTACTAGGGCCAGCCGCACCCCCCTTGGATCCTTTATATACGGAGGCAAGGGGCACCCCTAGACACACAAGTTGATCCACGTGATCATATTCTTAGCCGTGTGCGGTGCCCCCTTCCACCATAGTCCTCGATAATATTGTAGCGGTGCTTAGGCGAAGCCCTGCGATGGTAGTACATCAAGATCGCCACCACGCTGTCGTGCCGACGGAACTCTTCCCCGACACTTTGCTGGATCGGAGTCCGGGGATCGTCATCGAGCTGAACGTGTGCTAGAACTCGGAGGTGCCGTAGTTTCGGTGCTTGATCGGTCGGGCCGTGGAGACGTACGACTACATCAACCAAACGCTTCTGTTGTCGATCTACAAGGGTACGTAGATCACACTCTCCCCTCTCGTTGCTATGCATCACCATGATCTTGCGTGTGCGTAGGAATTTTTTTTGAAATTACTATGTTCCCCAACAGTTTCCCCGGCCTTATTCATTCTGGCTATGGACGCCCTTCACGGCATGTTGGAATGGGAAAGGCAGTGCCATCTTCTCTCCGATCTTGGCTGCGACAGAGGGGTGCCGCGTGCATCTGTTTTTGCCGATGACGCGGTTCTGTTCTTCAAGCCAGAGCGTAACGATCTCCTGCTTATATCAACCCTTCTGCAGCTCTTTGGGGAGGCGTCGGGGCTTCGGATCAATATGCACAAGAGCACCATCACTTGCATACGATGTGATGAGGTGCAGGCTGCAGAGGTAGCTGGACACTTCTAGTGCAGGCAACAGGCCTTTCCTATCTTATATCTCGGTATACCTCTATCAATATACAGGCTCAAGCGGCACGAGTTGCTGCCCTTGGTTGATAAGCTCTCGAACAAGATGAAGGGCTGGAAACCGAAGATGTTGGCAGTTGCAGGCCGGCTCACGCTCACCTCTTCAGTCCTCATGGCACTGCCCATGCACATCATGGCAGCGCTCCCGCTGCCGGCCTGGGCAAGACTATCAACCGCCGCTGTCGTGGTTTTATTTGGAAGGGGGAGGAGGAGACTAGTGGTGGCCATTGCCTTATGCCTTGGAGCAGGGTGTGCATGCCGCGGGAGCTCGGAGGATTGGGTGTTTTGAATATCAAATGGTTTGGGTTCGCGCTGCGCTGCAGATGGCCTTGGTTACGTTGGAGTGCAGAGGAGAGGCCGTGGCATGGCCTGCCTGATACTACGGAGAAGGAGGTCCACGCAATCTTCAATGCAGCCTGCCGCATCACGCTCGGGTCAGGAGAGGTAGCCAAGTTCTGGACTGATAAGTGGTTGGACACCGGCTGCTCAATTGCTCAAACAGCACCGCAACTCTACTTCTTTGTCAAGGACAGGGGGAGATCTGTCAAGGAGGCACTAACCTGGCAGGCTTGGGTACATGACATTGCGGGTGGGCTCTCCCTCCCTGCCATTTCTCAGTACCTCTTGGTCTGGGATATTGCACACGCCACTATGTTAAATCCTGAGGCGAGAGACACGCCGCGATGGCTCCTGATGGAAAACCAGCAGTTCTCTGTCCAAAGTGCATACCGTCTGTTCTTTCTGGGCAACGTTCGCTTCGACTGTTACAAGCCTATTTGGAAATCCAAGGCGCCCCCACGGCAAATTCTTCATGTGGCTCGTGGTGCACCGTCGTTGCCTTACGGCGGACAATCTACAGAAAAGGAATTGGCCTTCCAACGGAGTCTGCCCCTTGTGTCTTCAAGCGCTGGAAGACTGCACCCACTTGTTTCTCCACTGCCGTTTTACACAACAAGTTTGGGCGCGCTTCAGATCTTGGACCGGCGCCGATTTCCTTATCCCCGATAACACCTTTGCCTCCACTCGGGAGTGGTGGTTGTAGACCAGGGCTGTCATTCCCAAGCACATCCGAAGGAATTTTGACACGGTGGTGATCTTGATGCATTGGAGGATATGGAAAGAAAGAAACTCCAGGATCTTTGACCAGGTGGCAGCTTCGCCGTCCGTCGTTCTGGAGCGGGTAGTAGAAGATGTGGCCATGTGGAGGGCCACCGGATGCATCGTTGATCTGCCAACTTAGTTGCTGTGGGGGTGTTCATGTTTTGCAAGACCGGCCCTCACCTGGGTGGTCCGAGATCGTTGCTGTAGCGGGGGCACCTCTGTTTTTTGGAGGCCGATCCTTGGCAGGGCTGTTTGTAAACTCTGGGTTCAGTCTAAGTTTCCTAGACTATCCTTGTTGTACTCTCTTTTCTATCTAATAAAGTTCGGCCAATGGCCTTTCGACGAAGAAGAAGAAGAAAAACAAGAGTGATTTAAAAGTAAAAGAGAAGTCTTCTTGATGTGGATGAGCATCGTAAACGTTGCCTCTGTTGAACAAAGCATTCTTCACAGGCATACTATTCAACACTCATTACTATTTGTTCAACAGAATATCAAAGGTCCAGCTTGCACACCAAGTCTTAACAAATAGAGGTTAAAGTTAAAACTGACAATAAAACACAGAGGCAACATTATTCTGGACCACAAGCAAAAATTAATCTGCACATGACAGTTTTATGCTCTTTATCCGATGAAGCACGGCAATCCTTGCAACATTTGCTTCTTGCCTTGACGCTGCACCATGCTCAATGCTGTATCCAATATGTAGGTTACTTCATTAACTTGCAAGTTTGTCAAACCTTCCGTCCAGAACTTAGATTCATGTAGATCTTACTAGGCCCAGCTCATAGCAATTGACCCAATGATAAGTGACACAACTATTGGCCCCCAAAAAGGGTCAGCAAATTTTGATAGAACTCCTCCAATTTTCGATAGAGCTCCTCTCGGTTTGGTTCGCTTGACCCTAGTGTTTGCCAAGCGGCGCGTGAAGAAGGCTGGCCAGTCCATCTCAAAAGGGATAGCCATCATGACAATGCCGCGAAACCAGTTCGTGACCGCCTCCATTGCCCCTGTTTGGAGATCTATGATGTACATGTCTTCTTGATTGTCCTTGATGAGCAGTATGCCGCTCGTTTCGCCCGCGCAC
Organism: Triticum dicoccoides; assembly: GCF_002162155.2. NCBI lineage: Eukaryota > Viridiplantae > Streptophyta > Magnoliopsida > Poales > Poaceae > Triticum > Triticum dicoccoides. Next base: position 547,358,591 of record NC_041380.1, on the reverse strand, counting down.
ACGCACTGCAGCTGGTCCATCTTGCCCCACTCGGGTGGCTGTAACTCGATCATCTTGGTGCGATGCCAACGGTCTGTGTTGCTAACTCCACTCACGTTGTCAGTCCGGCGTGTCCAGATCACTAGCATGGTGCGTTGCCCGTCCAAGCGAAGCAACGATGGCGCCCCGTCATCAGTGACTCCAAGAATGGGCCGAGTTTGGTCCAGTTTGACTGGGAGCCTTGTTACAGACATCTCCGTGGTCCTACCACACACGCTGAGTGCGTACAAGTTGGACGTATTCTTGCGAAAATATATAACAGAGCATGTGCACCCCGGCCGCTTATCTGGTACGTCCATATTCCTCGGGATATGCGGCAGACGTTTCCGTAAGACAGTCAGACGACGGTTATATCGCTTGGGTTAGTACTCCCCTCGACCGTGATCTGCCTACATCTCAGCTTAGGCTACTGTTCAGTGACAAACAGGTTGGAGATACTCCAGAAGCAGGCCCGTGACTCTGGTCCATACGTGTTCCCCCTTGTACCATTATTGAGCAGGCTAGGCGGCGGGGGAGGGGGATTCATCAGTGGCAGAGCATGGTAGAAATCAGAATCTGAGCGGGAGGCAGGAGACTCTGGTACAAGAGGAGGCGCCAGGACGGGCGGGCCACCGGGGAAATCCTCCGCCGGGCCGCCGGGGGAATCCAGCGCGGGTCGCAGCGGGCACCGCCGCCCCTGTCATCTCGCCGCCTCCTGGAGTATGGATCCATCTCAGGTAAATGCGTGATTTCAGATATGCGCATAGGTTGTTTGACTATCGGGATCTTTTTTGGCATTGGGTGCATATCAGGAAGGTGATTATTCATGGATCACATTGTTCTGCAGGCCAGATTGGGAACGGGGTTGGGGCAGCAATTATTGTCAGGTGTTCACATCTAAGCAGTCATCATGCTGGTAAGATGGCATGTAGAATTAATCTTGATTGTCGATCTGTATTTCTGGGAAGGGGTCCGAGGATGCAAACGAATTACACAATATGTATAGTTGTCATGTCGATACCTGGTCAGGCGGCTTGGTTAGAACAGATTAGCTGATACGTTTGCCATCGTACATGAATGAAGGTATATAGTTAGCTTTCTTTGGTGTATGGGATGCGCCGAGGTGTACGTCGGGACATAGCCGTAGTATAGAAAACCAATGATTTTTGTTTATCCGTCTTGTAGAATTCTACATTAAATCAATGATATTATTGTGCAGAACTACAGCAAGCTCAACAAGCTGCCCACGATCGTTGAAGAGGACGAATCAGACAGGGGGGATGGATATAACGGTCCTCCATTCAGTGTTACTTTGTTATATCATGGTTTGACCAGCAGAAACGAGACATCATTACCTTGATGGGTTGGGGTGGCACTCTATCCATGCAACTGATCAGCAAGTTAAGCGTCTAGCACATGGTTTGGCTTTTAGGGATGGTGGATGAAGTCATACAAGCCATTATCATGGGACCGAATAAGGTTTTTAAGTTCAACGAGAGCGACGTTGAGAAGGTATTCAGAATGCCAGCAGTTGGAACAGATGTGATGGACAAAATCCTTGATAGGAGCGAGACTGTTTTTGCATACTTGCGAGCTCGATTGGGGATAGAGAATAAGGAGATAAGAAGTCTGAAGAGCATACAGTCCACACTGTCACGTCACTATAAGGGGAAGATGTCACAAGCAGAGGTGGCTGCATTCAAAACTACGTACATCGTCTTCATGATGACACATGTATTTGCACCGACAGTCAAGAACGACTACTTCTACACCGACTATTGGTCCGCACTGGTTGACCCGGATAGCTTGGATAAGTTCAATTGGGGAAGATATATCGTTGAAGTATTGTGTGCTGCCGCCGGGAAGATGAAACAAGATATTCGCAGGAAAACCACGGTGTCGAACATAACATGATGTTTATTCATCCTAAGCGCCAATTGTCCGCAAGGTAATCAAAAAAATCTCAAGGTTCCATTTACATGAATATAGCATTTAATTATTATTGTTATACATGCGTATGTTATACAAGGTTAATGTTCTATGGATCCAGAAAATCATCATATCTACCTATCATGCCTGCGGGCACCTGTATGGTTTCTACGCCATAACTTCTGCAGGAATTTCAGTGGCGACCAAGCGAGTCATAATATTCATGTGGTGAGTATGTTGATTTAGTAAACGTTAAGACCGATTAGATATAATGGATTAGATATAATGGAATGTTAGCTGTTCTAATTTCTTGATCATTTCCTTTTCCTACCATCTGTGAGTTGTTTGATCATGACTCCACAATCATATCCAGGACGATGACAGTTATCTGGCAGCATGTTACCTTTACGACATATTGCATCTCAATGGGAACAATGCAAGGAGGCCGCATCAGTTCATCGAGTCTATCGATGAATGAAAGAGCATGCAGTTTCGAGTGAACGTCAGGGTGTAACAATATGAAGTCTCTTGGGGGCATTTTTTGCCAGAGACTGTTTCTGTTGGGGCCGAAGTGTTTGTATGTTAATGATCTAGATTGGCTATGTGGACCTATATATTATGATGTCAAACCATGGACAAAAATATAAGTTGTTTGGTATGGATGTCAAGTTATGAACGACTGGCTGCATGATTTTCATTGTTTTAAATATTAGTTGGAGTTGGTTGGACGAACTTATGTTTCAATAAATCAGTCATAAGAGCAACTCCAACAAATCGGCCCAACGCGCCGACCCAAACGGACGCGCGCCCGCTTTCCGTCCGTAGGCGGCCCATTCCCGGCTCATTTTTCAGCCGGATTTGCGTCGATGTAGACACGAGACGAACGTGCGCACGCTCGCCTTCTCCTCCCCCGGGCCCGCTGGTCGGTGGCACATTGGCCTCCCCCTCACATCCAGTAGCAACCCTTGCCCGCCTCCTTCGTCGCCGACGCCGTCGCTCATTTTTTTTCGGCGACTCCGCCAGCTACCGGCGCCGCAACATCTGCCCAGCAACGCCGCCAACTCCCACGTCGCCCGCCACCACCGTCTTGCCGCCAGGGAGCCGACTGCTTCCCACCCCCGCTCACCCCACCACCACACAGCCGCGACCGCGACCAAAAGAAGCCGCCTCGCCGCCCCGGCCAGATCCTCACTGGCACGCTCGTCGGACGCCGGCCTACTCGTCGGACGTTGGCAGGGCAACTAGCTGGTCTGTGCGCGCCGCGACTCCCTTTGCCGGCTGTCTCCTTCGTCGACGCCCGCAAGCTGTTCGATAGTTTTCCAAAGTACAGAATGGACTCCGTCGACGAGTTCTTTTTTCACAATTTCCTTTGCGACTCCGACGATTCGTCGTCCGATGATGACGAGGAGATATTGGTTGCCGTGTTGGCACCTCAACAGCCAGCGGCCGTTGTTCCGTGGCTCCATTTCGGTTCACCTTCCAGCGTTGAATCGCAACCGAGAGAGCGGGCATTTCCTTCTTTGGAAGGCCTACTTTGATACAACAAATCCGTTGTTCAAACATCAAAAATTTCGCCGCCGTTTCCGTATGAGTAGGCATCTTTTCAACCATATTAGAGAGGGGGTGGTCGGCTATGATGACTATTTCGAGTGCAAAGAGGATGTCGTTGTCAAGATTGGTTTCTCCTCTTATCAGAAATGCACTGCCGCCATCCGAATACTTGCATACGGAGTGACTGATGATCTCATTGACGAGTACGTTCATATGAGCGAGTCTACATGCCTAGAGTCCGTGTATAAGTTATGCAAGGTTGTTATTGCTATTGCTGTGTTTGACCATGAGTATTTGAGAGAGCCGACTCCTGAAGATACAACCCGTTTGTTGGCGATGAATGCCAGCAGGGACTTCCCAGGGATGCTTGGCAGCATAGACTGCATGCACTGGGAGTGGAAGAGCTGCCCTTCTGTTTGGCAAGGGCAGTATAAGGGTCATGTCAGGGCTAGCACTGTCATACTAGAGGCCACGGCGTCTCAAGATCTCTGGATCTGGCACTCTTTCTTTGGCATGGCTGATCACACAATGATATCAACGTGCTTCAGCGCTCGCTGGTGTTTGCTAGGCTTGCCGAAGGCAACAGTCCACCGGTGAACTTTACTATCAACGGTCACAACTATGACAAAGGGTGACAGTATCTATCCTCAGTGGACCACTATTGTCAAGACAATCCCCAACCCTGTCGGAGAGAAGAGGAAAAGATTTGCCCAGGAGCAAGAGAGTACTATGAAGGATATCGAGCATGCCTTTGGTGTTTTGCAATCTCGATGGGGGCATCGTTCAGTATACTGTTAATACCTGGAGCACGCAGAAAATGTGGGAGGTGATGGCTGCTTGTGTGATCATGCATAATATGATCGTAGAAGACGAGCGCCCGAAACATCTGTACAATCAAGGGTTTCAGTTTTAGGGTGAGAATGTTGTGCCTGAGCATGGAGGAGCGGCAACGTTTGAACAGTTCATTCAATTTCATCATGACATGCGTGATTGGGAAACTCGTGTGCAACTGCAAAATGATTTGGTTGAGCATATATGGGCTCATGTTGACAACCAATAAATATATCCTCTTTTATTCGGCTTGCAAAACTATGTGAGACATTTTTATTTTTATTTGGCTATGTGGGCTCATGTTGGCAACCAATGGATATATCTTATTTTATTCGGCTTGCAAAACTATGTGAGACACTTTTATTTTTATTCGGTTTGTAAAACTATGCTATTTTATTCCGTTCAAACTATGTTATTTGACTATATGTTTAAATGCAAATTCAATGCAAAAATGAGCTATTTATTGAAATAGGGCGGCCAACCCGTCACGCCGGTACATATGGATCGGCACGTTGGACACGCTACCAACCCATATTTAAAATAGAGCGAACGCCGGACAGGTGGCCGACCCAAACGGACAGAAAGCGGACGGAATCGTCATACGTTTGGGTCGTCCCATTGGAGTTGCTCTAACGAAAACACGAAAAGCATCATGCTAAAACATGTACCTGGCACATGGGAAATGTCGGCTGGACCACACGCCGCCTCCCGTGAGATTTGGCAACACCCAAACTGAATGACGTGCATGGCACATTTGCAGCAGTCTCAATTTGCACCTTGTACCTGGCACATATTGGGCGTGCCTTTGCAATCGAGTGCCTGTGGAGTGAACTGGAGTTACGTGTCGTGTACAAAGCACAAGACGTCACCGGGCCATGTACAAGGTACAAGAAGCGTATCATATGCATACCGGAACGTATCAAGCACATGATATGCAGGTGCATGTGCCAGGCACATGATGCTGAATACGACAATCAAGAGCAAAGGGAGGTTGGTGGCGGTATCTACCAGTGTTGTACCAATCACATGTTTTTCGTGAGTACGTGAGACGGATTGACAAGATTGCAGCTTAGTCTATGATTTACATTCATCTTATTGTGCAAACAGTATCCGTCAAAACCAGATGAATCATGGGACTTGTAGTAAAGCAATGCGGAGCAAAACGCCATTAGTAAAAACACACCAACCAAGCTGATATGCAGTCAACAGAGATGCATAGGTGCATACGTCACATAGTCACATACCAAACATAAGGAGCTACAAGTTCCATATTCACGAGGCTCACAAAAGAGGCACGATTACCCAAGTCAGCACAAAGGGATTCATAGTCTGTGGCCCAGCCGTACACTAAACACGACATAGGTGTTTTAAGATAGGATGCACACCCGGACAGTCATGGACGCGGTCCCAACGCATTTGTGAAACAAACGTGATGACCACAAGATCGTCTTCCTGCTTCATTTCAAGTTGTACGACATATTTTTGAAAACTTCCTTGTATGACGAGCCTACCTTCCTTTGATTTCTTGAACGATGCAGTTACATGGGCTCCTGCATCATCAAGCGGAAGAACGATCCCTGAATCATCCAAGACGCCCGCATTGCTCTCAATGAGATCAACAGCTTTCCTCGGGATCCTCTTTCAAATGCAAACAACAACAACAACAACAACACGTTGTGAGCAGCCATACATACGTAGACCGTGAATTACAAAACAACAAATGTAAATGTCAGTATAACAGGATTGGGTCACTAACCATGTAGCCGTTATTAAAGTCGATGCCATTCATCTTGTGCACAAAGATGCAACATACGTCTTCCAAAGCCCCGAATGCACATCTAATCATCTTCTTCATCTCTGAATATTCAAACTGATGTATACCCCTGGTGTACACACAATGGTCGACGAGCTCACGCTTCATGAGGGATAGGCCATCCAAAGCTGGCCAAAACATCAAACTTATAAGCCAACACACATTATTCAGCGAAAGTAAACTGTTCATAAAAAGATACACAACTCACATTTCCGTATTAAATGCAGTAGCCTTACCTAGATAGGGAGGTGGCATCTGCCTTACGCCATCCCTCTTGACATCCACAAAAACCTTCCATTGCCACGGGGAAGGCAGATATATACCATGTCACCAGGCCGCACTACATACTCATCAAGAAACCTATGCCAGCCATCCCCATGAATCCTGGTCCTCCTAACTCCATGATCAACCAAAACTTCATACTCCAGTAGTTATCTGGTTACAAAGATTGTCTTACACATGCGCTTGTTCTCTCGGGTGGCAATGGACTGCAAATGCTTGATACATGCCCCGAGCACCCGCCTGTTGCAGCATGGGACGAACTGCAAAAGATGTGGCACAAGCATTCCAGAATATCAATCTTATCATGGAACATTTGGGAGGTCAGAATTCATTAAGCAACATCATGCAAGTGCCATCTTACAGCCTCAACCCAATAGAAGGTTGTCATTGGAACTGAAAGGTGGCAAGGCGGTCCTTTGAGATCTCCACATACGGCACGCGGGTTTTTGCAGTTTGGGCACTCCATGGCCTACATGTCAAGAATCAAGAAATAAGCAACAATTCACCAAATAGTTGTCAGATCCATGTGCAGAATCTTTGACGTGAATAATAACAAAACAATATACTACGCCAATGGGGGTTTTCATAAACGTATATCTGTGCTAGAGCGTGAAATAGCTCACACCAGTTTTATGTATGCATGCATGCTCCAGAATAACGAGTATCGCAATAATTATATGGTTAGAAACAGAAAAAAAAAACAAGGTTCGGTTGTCTAGAATTTCCCAGTCGCAGCATTAATCCACGCATGCTCGATAATCCATTTGTCAACTATATGCAGAGCAGACTGAAACCTATGTTCAAATGTAAATGCATATATCATCTGAAGCAACCTCTTTTTATGCAGAGACATGGGATTTTCCAAGACCACGATGAGCCATACTTTTTCGTAGGAAGGTATATGAGTGGCGTAAACAAATAGTAATACGCCCAAACTATAGTAATATATAAGTGTATTACACCGAAACACGACCCGTCACGCACAATGGATGAAATGAGTATGGGATTTGTTGCCGAACTGCGGCATTCGGCAGTAATACGCCTATTGCCAGGGGAAAGGAGAGGTTAATGTGTAAGTTTATGAAATAAGTTAGGCCAAATAAACGCCGCACCAGCTTCTAGATCCAGCGCCCTACACCATCACCCCTCAGACCATTCCTTTTCCTCCCCTGCCCTTGCTAAAAAATCTAAAGTAGAGAAATCATTGCACAGACATATTATCTATCAGATCTTGAATGGGAAGATAATGACGGGATCTGGTTTCGGTAAGCAATAGTATGAATCTTCCTTTTTTCGGAGGAAACGATCGGATATAGCGGAGGCGGAAAGGGGGACGGCGCATACCTGGGATCCGGGCATGACGAGGTGCTCGCCTTCCAGCCACCTGTCTTGTTCCTGAGTCTGCCTGCCTCGCCCACGCGATTTTTTGTCCAAAAGGACCACCTGACCAGATAAATTGACAAAAGAGACTACCTGTGAATCAATTTGACAAAAAAGACCCCCTCAGCGGTGGCGGCAGGTGCGGCAGGCGACACGTGGCACCTGCCGCCACGGCAGGAGGCGGCCGGCGATGGGATAACGTTTTCCGCATAGTGTGTGTAGCAGGAACGGAACGGGGTAGGGCATGTGGGCCCGGCCGCCATCGTAGTAGGCGGCATCGTCAGCTATTGCCGCACCCTAGCCGACAGCTGCTGCAGCTCGCGGGCCGAGGCGTGGGCCCAGCCGCCACCAGCGCTGGCGGCCACCCTGCTGCACGCGCGTCCCCCCCAACGCATACGGCGCTGATTCCCCGCAGACAGCCCTCATTCCCACGCGCAGGAATCTGTGAACTTTAACCATTTGTGTCGACACTCAGCGGATATGACATCCCTCATTCCCACACTGGTTGCTTTGGCGATGCTGCTGCCCGGGAATCACTCCAGCTTTTACTTCTTTTGCCCAGCGGATATGACGGCACTGCGGAAATCACTCACACGCTGAGGGAATCCGAGGCTGTGGGAACCTGTTGTGCCGACACTAGAAAGATCCTCTTTCTTTTATATAGTATGCTTATGCTCCGTGCGCAAGCACACTGTCTCTGGCCTCCTCTTCTACTCTCTGCGTGTAAGAACAGGGAGAAAGCAAAACTCAGTAGGCACATTCACTCGTGATTTAGGGCGATTTAGAGTTGGATTTTGAATATGCTGAAGTTGAAGAAAAGATAGATGAAGGTAAGATCTATCCATTTTTGTTGGTTTCGTTCGCATGCATGAAGTTTGTACTCTTTTTGTTTAGTTCATAACTATGTGTTCTCTGTTGTGTTAGGTATTATTTCTTCACTTTTTGGAGTCATTTAGAGCTTCAGGAGTAGGATTTGTGTAGTGAAGTGATCTACGAAGTTGAAGATCAAGGTATGAGCTTCGCAATACATTGATTTTTTTGTGCATGCAGGGTGGTAATTAGTTCATCTTTTAGCTCTTCATTAGCTATGTGATGTTAGTGCTTAGAGGTTAGAAATAATTTCGGACGGCAGATGTAGCATTTATACTATTTTCTTAGAAGAGTAGGTTGAAGATGTTGTATCAATGTTGGGTGCGTCCATTAGTATTGACATGCGAAAATCTAATTACGGTAATTAAGAAAAAAATGTACTGTAATTGTTCATTGCATGTGGTATGTTATTTCATGTGGTATGTGTATTAATAAGTCTATAGTTAGGAAATCATAGGTCTTCTTTTTTATGTCGCAATAATATAAATTTTGTATGTTAAGATTACGTGCTAATGTACTTAATGATGTATGTAATTAGGTAAAATAATTCATCTTAGTAGCAAACAAGGAGGAGATGACGTGATTGAAGAAATTGTGTTTGCATCTTCGCTGTCCCTTTTGAGGTGATGACCACATACATGCAAGTGCTATTTTCATACTTTTGATAGCAGAAAGAAAAATCCGTGTGTAATATTGATGTTCATGTGATAATAGGTTGACTCCGTTCATATAGTACTGGTGACGAAAATTTATTCGAACTATTTGGACTCTTAATTGCATTCGCAAGCACATCCATATTGGAGCTAAGGTATAAAATGACACCGTAATTTTGTTAATATTTTTTATATTGACGTACTGTTGTGAATAATGTGCATGCCGTTGCAAATATTATTATTTGTAAATAAATGATTGCTATTGTATGATATGAAAAAATTATATAAAGCCGGAAGAAATTAAATGTTTCACTCATATGGTATTAAAATATTGTTATCGTACTATTATGTTTAGTGGTTGTTTGGATAGCGAGTAATTACCATCGGTTTTGTCATAACCTATTGTAAGAAAATTAGTTTTTACTAATAGTCATTTTTACTCTCTTAGACGAGTTTGAGAAAAAATAGATCTTTAAATACACATTAACCAAACAACCCCATAAAGTCTAAGAAAATGATTAGAGAAAAAACCAAATATTTGTAACGAGAATACGGTTATTATTTTAGTCGTATGATATGTAAATGTTGTCATTGTTACTAAATGTTCAGTTACTAATTATTTGAAATGTAAACATGTATGTTGGTTAGGTACTATGGAAAATTTAGTAGTGTACTATGGGAACGTCTTACGCGACGGTCCATTCGGGGTGGATGTGTCCTTGTGCGAGTCGACTACAGTTGTAGTGAGAGACATGGTCAACGTGGGTTACGCAGCAGTTAGAAGGTGCATCCGAGCGGTGTTTGGCCCAGGGATGCAGGGGGAAAAATGACAATGGAGGCCTTCATCGTTGACGGAGGAAATGATGGGACAGTTGCTCGTTGGGGTTTGCGGCCTGTCACAGGTGATCGGTCATGGGGGTCGTACATGAGGTTTGCAAGCAATCCCAATAACTCAATGTATGGTCAGCCGATGGTGTATGTGGAGTTCATTTCAGTCACTGATGTTGTCGGATGCAGTAGCAGGGGTGGTGAGGTCGAGTTGGCCATCACATCAGCCCCTAGCGCCAGCCCATCAGAACCGACGGGCGGCCAGCATGTGTATGACACAGGATATTGGTCTGCGGCCGTTGACATGAGCGAACACGTGGAGGGATTGCCGGAGGCGCTAGATGATGATGGTCATTCTTCTGCATCTTCGGAGTCAAGCGAAGAAGAGGATGTTCCTCCTCAGAGGGCGGTCGCGGCGGCACTGCAACCTGGGTTTTTACAAGATATGAGCATCACCAACGAATTTCACTCTGCTTCTGGCCTAGGAGCGGGGAGCCTGGAGGTTGGGCAAGTTTTCCCAGACAAGAAGTGTGCTTACCAGGCAATGGGTAGCTATGCAATCGGCATCCACCGCCAACATAGAGTGAAGCAGTCTGATAAAAAAGAGTTGAAGGTCATATGCATCCACACCGCGAAAGGTTGCCGCGGAAGAGTTCTCGCTAGACTGAAGCCTGGGGTATGTCAGTCATGGCATATCACAAAAATAGTGGAGCGTACCTGTGAGCAAACCGGGACTCTTTCAAATCACTGCAATGTGACAGCAAAATATGTGGCACAGACGATGGAAACGATTGTGTAGGGAAGTCTCAACATTAGTGTTAGGGCTCTGCAAAAAGATGCAGAGGATCTAATTGGCTTCCCTGTTAGCTACAGCAAGGCTAGGCGTGCGAAGGAAAATATATTCAAGAACTTGTATGGTACCTATGAGGAGGCCTATTCTTATGCCCCTAGAATGCTTCATCAAATAGCAAGTGCTAATAGGGGTACTCAAGTCTGGCGGAGAGAACGTCTAAACCCAATGAACCCGGGTGAGCTAATCCTGGACCGCTTATTCTGGGCATTCGCCCAGACTATACAAGTCTTCAGGCACTGTCACCCGGTATTATCAGTTGATGGTACCTTTCTCACTGGAAAGTACAAGGGCACACTATTGGTGGCGATTGCAGCGGATGCAAATAATCAGCTTCTTCCCATTGCATATGCATTGGTCGAGAGCGAGAACAAAGACAACTGGTTGTGGTTCCTGAGCTGCATGAAGATGGGTGTCGTGAAAGAGCGTAAAGGTGTTTGCATCATCTCTAATCGCAACACTGGATTATTAAGAGCTCTTGAAATAATTAAGGCGTCGAAAGAAGAGTGGGGCTGGCCCGAACTAGAGGGAAGGTGGTGCATGAGGCATTTGGCAGCCAACTTTTACTCCAAATTCAAAAACAAGGATTGGTTCAAGTTATTCAAGAGGATGTGCATGCAAAAAACTGAAGCCAAAATGAATGCGGTCTGGGCAGGTATAAATGGTGAGATCGACCGCGCGGCCTTGCCGCAGAGAGAAGAACGGAGGGGTCGTAGGAGGCCCATAAATTTGAGCCAGTGGATCGTCGAGAATTTCCCTCATTTGGACAAGTGGGCGCAGGCTCACGACACCGGGGCTCGGTATGGAATAATGACCGGCAACATGTCAGAGGTGTACAATGGTGTTCTTAAAGGGGTGCGAGCACTGCCTATCACAGCCCTAATTGAAGAAACTTGGAACCGGACCCTGTCATACTTTGCAGACATAGTCACCATCGCCAAAGCACAAGTTGAATTGAACAAGCCATGGTCCGAGAAGATGCAAAGACATCTGGACAAGAAAGCAAAGAAGTCCCAAAGTCATGGCTGCAGGAAAGTGGACGCACTTAGAAATAAGTGGGAGGTCAATGTGCGAGCCAAGTACGTTAAGGGTCACCACAGAGGATCAAAAAAGCAAGCTGTCACCCTTGGCTCAACCTCCCGTGAGTGCACTTGTAACAAGCCCAAGCTTGAGGGCTACCCTTGCAGTCATGTGCTCCGGGCGGCTGCTGATCAAAAAATCAGCGTCGAGCCATACATATCACCGTACTTCAACATGTACAATCTGTACAACACTTGGAACAGTGAGTTCTGGGCTTGGGCCATAGATATGAACTACAAAATGTTGTGGCCAGATGGGCCGAAATGGGTTCCGAACGCCGACTTGATGAGAACCGCAAAGGGATGACGTCAGTCTAGGCGTCATCGCAATGACATGGACCATACCAGATGGGAAAACCAAGGCGATGTCGCGTTTGCAGGTGTCCTGGACATTCACACAAAGAATGCCCGTATCGAGCCAACAACAACGCATGATATTGATATATATGTACTCGCTATGTCTATTTATATGTGTACTCGTTATGTGTACTTATATTAAATTTAAATTGAATCTCTTTGTATTGTTGTACTCGTGATGTTAACTTCAGATAATTAATGTAAATCGTATTTCTTTGTATTTTTAAAGTTAATTTTGATTTGTATTTGTATTTGTATTTGTGTCTTCCTTGTAATTTATATTTATATGTTTGTGTGCATGTTATGGGTGAAGTGTCAGTGCTTTTGCAGGGGCCACATGACGCCGACCACCGTTGCTACCTATTTTTGAACCCAAATATTAAGCACGATTATCGGCCTTTCAGACTTCGAACCATAAAGAAAACATGGCCAATACACAATGCTTTCCTTGCTCACCTTGATGCTTATGGACTACAAGGTTTTGCTAGGCTCACATCATGCCACGACCAAGTACGTTCGGACCCATCCCTTTTGACATCCTCGTTGACCGGTGGAGACCTGAAACCCACACCTTTCACTTTCGTTTTGGGGAGCTTGCACCTACACTGAAATATGTTTTTATGATCACTGCTCTACCAATTAGAGGTGAGCCGCCAGTCTCTCCAGGAATGTCTCCATCTTGGGCATTAGATATAGCAGCCCGTCTTGGGATGGAAATGCCAGAATCACAACGTTCTTGTGGCCCTCGGGGCATCCCACTCGTCTGACTTCGTGATAACTTTCGTATTTTATCTAGCTTCGCCGATGAGGAGACGAGAAAAAGACATCTGTTTGCGTATTTGTTGTGGCTCCTCGGGACTCTGTTTCCAAATTCACATGGGGATGTTGTTGTCCCTGGTCTCATCTACATTGCAGAGAATATGGTAGATGAACCTTTACCCGAGCAACCAAAATACAGCTTCGGTTCTGCCATGCTATCTCATACATACAGAGGCTTGTGTGATGCCACGCAAAAAACCTCTTTCGCATAAAAAGCTCCATTACTTTGTGTCGCCTACGAGTTTCTACAGTTGTGGTCCTGGGAATACCTCCCTGTAGGACGACCTCGTATAGTACAACCTGTACACCCATACGACTTTAGCGAGGGTGGCAGCGCAACTATGGCCACCAGGTGGACAAAGGCACGGAAACGTTGGTCTCCAGATATTGTGAAAAATTGTTACCCTATGTACCACCAGCAGTTTGAGATACTTGATGAGGCAGAAGTCACATGGAACCCGTGGACTCAGGACCAGCTACAAATGGTCTTTGATGCTTGACCCTTCACAAGAAGCATGTTGAGCGATAGTGCATTCTGGCTGACTCACTGCAACTTATTGTTCCTGTGGTGTGTTGAGCCTTACAACCCAGAGCGTGTAATGAGACAGTTCGGTCTCTATCAAGAAATTCCACCACCTTTTCCCAGACGTATCGATGAGGAAACCCATAAGTAAGATGTGACCTCCCCAAATAGTTAGTGTTTATTTTAATTTACTAAACTCACACTTTGTTTCATAATTTGCAGGCTAACCAATATGGGCAGGGGTTGGAGTTTATACAATTGGAGGGAGCAGAACATTGAATGGATACACAAGTGGGAAAATAAAGCGCTAGCAGATATAGTGCATCAACTTAGGTATATTTTATTTATATTATTTTATTACGATGATCATACGATGCGTGAAGATGCTTTGCTTTCATCACAACGGTTTATGTAATTATTTAATTTTGCAGACCGTATGATGGAAGTACAGATCAAGCGTACAAGCAGTGGTACTGCATGAATACACGTGCTAGCCTGGCCAGTCAGCCAGCTACTATACCAACACATCTCACATAGGAGGAGTAGGCGCGAAGACATATTGAGCTGCATGCAGCTTACTATCGTGACCACACGGTAATCACTTGTAACTTTTTAGGTCCATCATTTCATAATCATTTGAACTAAATAGCATCCAAATATTGTTCAGCTTGAAAGTTGCAACGAAGTAGGGCATATGGCTACAGATAGCATGCCGGCCCAGGGCCCAGCTCGCCCGTCATTCCAGAAACGTTTTCAACAATACATGGCAACAAAGTTCAGATGCGGTAGAGGCGATGACGTTGTCACTGGAGCGTACAACATGCCGGTAGCAAGGTCAGCCAGACCAAGTGCAGCGTCGTCGTCCAGACCGAGCGAGGCGCGTACGAGCCATGGGTAGTGGGGGGAGGGTCCGAGTAGTAGAACAACATTTCCACGACATGACTCATCTTTGCCACTGCATCGCTCTTCTTTGGTGCAGCTTCGTCAGGGGCAGACATCTCAGGACCATGGCACGGGCTTGGATTCGATGCCCGAGCAGACTCTTTCCCCTAACCCATATGCGTACACAGGATATGATGCATACACCCAAGGTGAGGGATCTCAGTCGTATCTCTTCACGCGAGGGATCTCCATGCCCGAGGAGACTCGTGTACCAGATTTAAACCAGCACCACGTACCATGGCCAGACAGTACAGGCGAGGGATCTGATCAAGTAGTCATGTTTACATTTTAATGCATTTACAATGTTATCATATATTATCCTCTAACAGTTTGTTTACAATGTTTCTATGTGCAGGACATACCTGATGTTAATTGAGGCGATGAGAACACCCAACGTGGCGTCAACACAGGCGTCCTGGGAGCATCACATGATCATGACGACCCGGTTACATCATTAGTTATAGAGTTCTTCGGAGGGGACGTTATTGGCCCATCTTTTATCCCCGCAGAGTCACAACTATACGCCTACAATTACGCTTCAGGTTCGCAACAAGGATTCGTGACTCTACCACCTACGCAGGACTCGCAGACACATGAAGCCAAATTGAAGTACGGTCGCGGTCTTCGTGTAACTCGGCCACCTAATCGTTTGTCGCCTTCCGGTCATAAGGAAAGGCCAGGTGGTCGTCGTAAAGTAGGGTGATACATCTATCCATGTGCGCGACCCATTGTATCTACATATGTCAGTATCATACTTTTCAATTTGAACATCTATGTATGCTGAAATAAAAATGCACCAGTCGGGAACAATTTTTCCCGCCTATATCTCCCGCCATACTATCCCGCTCCACTCTTCGGCTTATGTTAGGCCAACATGATTTTTTTTAAATTTTGGCTGATGAATACTGTGCAACCATTGCCCATCTTAGACATTGAAAAAAATATATTTTCAGGCAACCCTTTCCCCTCAATATTTTCCCGCCAACGCTTTCCCTCCATATGTTCCCGCCACCTGTTTCCCGCCAACCCCTTCCCGCCATATCTTCGTGCCACCCGTTTCCCGCCAACCCCTTCCCGCCATATATTCCCGCCAACCCTTTCCCGCCATACTGCAGTCGTTCTTTCCCGCCATTTTCTCCTCTCTACCTATAAAACCCCCTTCAGACGGAGGTGGATAAGCATTCGAGTGTAGTGTAGTCAAGATGTCCCATTATCCTTTCGATCGTAGTTTTCACCCTGAGATGAGCAGGACTCTTCTTGGGCTAGCTACCGATTTCAGGATGGACAATAGGATTGTTCCATGGGACGAACTCACTGGTAGTGACACCATAATGAATGAGTTGGCTCACCAATTACGTAGGTCTGGGTGGCCTGAAAGGACCTATGAGGAGGTACGTAAAGAACTTCTTAGGTTGAATGGAAGGTGGAAGAAGGTAGTGGAGCCGAAGAGCGAAACTTTTAGAAGGACTGCAGAAAAGCATCCATTTTTATGGACTCAGGAGAGCGAGGACGAAGATGATATCTTCATGCCGCCGCTTCCGGGTTCTGCATTGTCAAAGGGCAAGAGTTCTGCACCGTCTAAGGGCAAGAGTTCTGCATCGTCTAAGGGCAAGAGTATTGCATCCCCGAAGGGCAAGATTTCTGCATCGTCCAAGGGTAAGAGTTCTGCATCCTCAAAGGGCAAGAGTTCTGCATCCACGGAGGATGATGATGATGCCTTCATGTAGTTTTTAAGCTGTATTCCAGTTCTACCGTTTAATTCAGATGTACTTGCATTATTAGTTTGTACTCTCTTATTGTAGGGCATTATGTTCTATCTTAATTTCATTCTGTAGTTGTTGCACGATGTTTGATATTAGTGGAGGGAAAGAAAATGCCACTACTTTATTCTAAAACTTTATGTTTTTTCCATTACGACACGGTACAACTGAAAATAAGATACATCGTAGAATTGAAATAAAGCTACATTTAACTACTGAAATAAAGCTACATTAAACTACAGAAATAAAGATACAAATGATTGCAAAATTTAAAATACTACCACAGGAATCTACTGAGTCCAGCGTGGATATTTTTCTTTTCCATCGCCATCTTCTTCTGCTGCCTTGGCCTCACGAGCCCTTTCTTTCTTTCTCCGCCTCTCCGCCTCACGAGCCTCCTTTCGCTGTCGTTCCTGCTCCTCCATGCGACGAGCCTCTTCCCTGTTTTTCTTTCCTAAATCCTGAAAAAACGGTGTTGCTCCGCATAATATTCTTTTAACTCTCTCTCTTGCTCTGCTTTCTCCTCAGCTTCCGCCTTCTCGCGTCGCTCTTCCGCATAGAAACTATTCCACGCACGGCGACTTCTTTCACGAATCTCAGTCACTGCCCAAGCCGGCATCTCCGTGTCAATCCAACGATAGTACATGCACAAAGGCGGAGGAGACTACAACAAGAAACAAAAATGTTATTAAAGAATCTATCAAAATACCAACAATATCTATTTGTGATGGTTAAAGCATACCGGAGGCTTGTCGTACTCTGAAATAGCTATGGGTGGATCTTCCTCATAATTGGCGCACATGAAAAACTTCATGCCCAACCAATCTGAAAAATCCGTAACCTCCTTCACCTTGCAAAGATCGCCACACCAACACCGCAGGACTGCCACGCCCAGAGGCAAACTTGCGTTCTTGATTTTCCTCGGCCTAATGCTTTGATCTAAGCAAGGCAAACTCATACCGACTGAAAAAAATGTGTTATACACTTTGCGAAGTGGCGATTTCAAGGATGGCTGGACGAGAGCCTCGGTGTCTCCTTTTATAAGCTCAGACGATAAATAATGGCGAGAAAATTAAGCGGTAAATTTTAGGATCCCTGTAGTGTCGGCACAATAGCTTCCCGCAGTATTGGATTCCTGCAGCGAGTGACTGATGCCGTCGCATCCGCTCAAGCAATAGCCAAAGCGATTCTCACAGTGCTGTCTCATCCGCTGAGGCAAAAGAAGCTAAAGTAGGACTGATTCTCGGGCGAAAGAAGCATGAGCGTGCATTTTCCCGCTCATGGGAATCACCGCCGTCAGCGTCGCTGTTGCACACGGGAATCAGCGCCATCTGCAACAGGAAAATGTGTCGGGCATGAAGAAAGATGCCGCCTCCTCCGGTGGCAGCCTGGCCCACGCCTCGGCCCGCGCGCAGCAGAGGTGTCGAACGGGGAGCGACAGCGGCAGCGCTCGCCGCCTCACCATTGGCGGCCGGGCCCACCGCTCCTGGCCCATTCCGTCCCAGCTGCTGCACTGTGCAAGAACCTGTTGTGCCCCGCGCGACCGCCTCCTGCGGTGGCGGCAGGGCCCTCCGCCTCCTAGCGTGGCGGCAGGTGCCACGTGTCGCCTGCCGCACCTGCCGCCACTAGTGAGGGGGGTCCTTTTTGATGTTTTTATCTGCAGATAGTCCTTTTTGGCAATAGCATTCGGCAGGGGGTCCTTTTGGACAAAAAATCCGCCCATGCCCCCCTCCATCAATCTACCGGCCTGCGAAGAACAGACCGCCGACCGCGGAGGTGGATTTGATGTCCAGCGCAGAGTCAATAAACAGCGGGGATTCAGAATCTCAGTGGGAA
Organism: Triticum dicoccoides; assembly: GCF_002162155.2. NCBI lineage: Eukaryota > Viridiplantae > Streptophyta > Magnoliopsida > Poales > Poaceae > Triticum > Triticum dicoccoides. Next base: position 547,340,270 of record NC_041380.1, on the reverse strand, counting down.
AACTAAACAACCAATAGAGGCTCAGCCCGGACGAGCGTTGCGAGTATTATGGCAGTAGGCGGTGTAGATTCATACCTACAGCCAGCCGCCGGAGAGGTGCCGGGGGCGGCGAGCGCCAGCGCCATTGAATCGCCTCCTCGTGCCCAATCCATGAGAGCGTCTGGTCAACAGAACAAGCAGGGCGCTGTGTATGGATTGACTTGTTTTCACGGGTCCACATCGGTATGCAAGGGGCAAGTGGAAGACAAAAAAGCGCAGTGCGGACTGTTACCCTACGAGACAGGGAACAAGACAGACATCGGCCACGGTAACACGCACGCCAAATCGGTATCCAGCCTCGGGCATCTCGAGGTAAAGCGCGACAATTCGACCGCTGGGATAGCGCGGCCCCGGTGCAGGTGCTCGAAAAATCCGCGTCCCGTATTCTTGAAGAGCCAATGTGCGACGCCTTGGCACACAACAGCGCTGGTCTTCTAAGACACCAGATGCGTGTCGTGCTCCAAAGAGTCCAAGCACTCCCTAGGCGCGCTCCAGCTCGAGCCCGACTCGGTCGAAGTGAAAACGTGGAGACTGTGTCGTGGCTCATCTCGATTGGCGGCGATGATTAGCACTTTGAAAAAGGACGAGTGGACCGACGCCGCCTCTCGCCTTTTGGCCGGGCAACAATCCACACGGGTTAGAAGGGCACATCCTTCTATTCGGAAATGTCTATTGCTCTTCAACGCAGGCAGCCGGTGGCTTTTACCGGCGATTGGATCACACAATTCCAGGGTCATGGTCTTCACGTGCTTATTGTTGGGTTCGTCGAGTCGGACCCTGCGCCCAACAACAAGGCCACGATGCGAGGTGAGCAGCGCTGCCTGGGTGCCGCGAGGACCAGGAAAAGTGGGGAAGCGGTAGCCCTGTCCGAGGGGGGACCATGGCACCGGGGTGTAGGGCGACATGGGCGTAGCCGTAGAGCTCCCTTCTGTTGGTTCTTCATGGGGCTGTTGCATGGCGAAGAAGCCGAGCAGGGAGGACGGGCGGCTCACGCTCTCCGGCCAGCGGCGGCAGAGGAAAGACGGCTCGGCAACGAGGATGTGGCATCGTTTGCACGTTGCAGCGTAGCGGAAGAGGGCTGCCACATCCGTCACGCGCACCAGGATCTCCACCACCACGTCGTCCGACAGCATCTCCATCGATTCGATCCTCCTCCACTAGTTGGCGCGCGGCGGACTTGCGAGCGATCGAGTTGGAGGATAAATTCACTCTCTCTATTGATCATCAAGTGTTACATACATGGTTTATATACACCGGGCGCTGCCCGAGTCATGAGGCACGCAGGCCCTTGATCCTATATATGTGGGCATGCATAACAGCACGTTACAACACAACTCAACAACCCCCTTAGCCGGAACTCCATTGGCATGGACGTTGAGGCTGGATCTAAACTCATGGAACACCGGAGATGGCAGGCCTTTTGTGAACAAATCAGCAAACTGTGAGCTCGAAGGGACATGCAAGACACGGACGTCGCCGAAGGCAACGCGATCACGCACAAAGTGAAGATCTATCTCGATGTGTTTGGTGCGTTGATGTTGAACCGGATTGCACGCGAGGTAGGAGGCGCTGATATTGTCACAGTAGACGATTGTGGCACGCTGTGGTGGACACTTGAGTTCGTGAAGGAGTTGGCGTAACCAGCAGGACTCGGCAACGCAATTAGCAACACCATGATACTCGACCTCCGCACTAGAACGAGAGATGGTGGACTGGCATTTGGATGACCAAGATATGAGATTGGAACCAAGGAAGACACAAAAACCCGACGTGGACTTCCTCGTGTCAGGGCAATCGGCCCAGTCCGCATCCGTGTATGCGATGAGTTCCTTGGAAGATGACTTGTAGAAGTGTAAGCCATAGTGGGAGGTGCCTTGGAGGTAACGAAGAATGCGCTTGACAAGCTGCATATGAGTGTCGCGGGGCTCATGCATGAAAAGGCACACCTGTTGGACGGCATAAGATATGTCCGACCGGGTCAAGGTGAGATACCGAAGCGCGCTTGTAGGACTTTAGTAATATGTGGGGTTAGAGAGAAGCCGTCCATGTGAGAGGGACAACTTGGAGCTCGTGTCTATGGGGGTAGAGACGGGCTTACAATGGAGCATGTTGGCACGCTCAAGAACCTCCAAGGTGTACTGTTGCTGGCTTAGAAAGAGTCCCGAGGAGGTTGGAGTGACGTTGATGCCAAGGAAATGGTGGAGGGGCCCCATATCGGTCATGGAAAACTCAGACTTGAGAGCCGAGATAATGTGGTGTAGGGTTTGAGGAGAGCTAGATGTGAGAATGATATCATCTACGTACACAAGCAAATATGCGATGGAGGTGCCGTGATGAAGAATGAACAAGGAAGTGTCACTCTTGGAGCCGTGAAATCCAAGGGAGAGAAGGAAGGCCCGAAAGCGAAGAAACCATGTGCGAGGAGCTTGCTTAAAGCCGTAAAGAGACTTGTGGAGGCGACAAACATGATCCGGACGAGCGGTGTCAACAAAACCAGTCGGTTGGGAGCAGTAGACGAGCTCGTTGAGATCACCATGGAGAAAGGCATTCTTGACGTGCATTTAATGAATGGGCCAAGAGTGGGAGGTGGCAATGCTCAACACCACACGGATAGTAGCCGGCTTGACCACCGGACTGAACGTCTCGTCATAGTCGACGCCTTCCCGTTGTGTGAAGCCTCGAAGCACCCATCGAGCTTTGTACCGTGCCAAGGAGCCGTCCATGTTGAATTTGTGGCGAAAGATCCACTTCCCCGAGACCACATTAACACCTGCAGGCTTAGGCACCAAAGACCACGTAGAGTTATTCATTAAAGCAGTGTACTCATCTAGCATTGCTTGGCGCCAATTTGGGTCTTTGAGAGCCGATTTGTAGGTGGGTGGAATGGGTGAGATGGTGGTGGATGGCGTGTCGGCAAGGAAAAGGCGACGAGGCATGCAAAAGCCGGATTTGGCGCGAGTAGACATTTTGTGTGCGTTATTGGGTGGTGCAACAGGGACAACATGAGGCGGTACGTGGTGCGGTGGGGTGCATGGGAGCGGCGATCCCGAGGAAGATTCGGTGGGGCTGGTGGCAGATAGATCTGATCGGCAGGGCGCGTGGAGCGAGGAGGATGCAGGCGCAGTGGGGCTGGCAGGTGCGGCAGAGGCGGGCGAGGATTGGGTGGGGGTGGACGCGGTCGAGGTGGTAGTGGTGGACTCGCAAGAGTGGCTGGTGGAGGGATGGCACGTGGTGGAGCCAGGCGATGGGGGCGCGTCGCGACGAGCGCGCACGGGCGTGCATGGGGTGGTGGGGCCCGGAGAATCGGGACGATAGGGCGGTGGATCCGAGGAAGCAGGATCGGCCAGAGATTTGGTAGGGGAGATACGGTGGGCGGGATCGTCTATGGTCGTTCGGGGGTGTGGCTGTGTCTATGGAAAGCACGTTTCGTCAAAAATGACATGGCGAGAGACGATGACGCGGCGCGACTCTAGATCAAAACACCGATAATCCTTGCGCTCGAGGGGATACCCTAGGAAGACGCAGCGGACAGAGCGAGGATAGAGCTTGTGGGCCATGGTGGAGGATGTGTGAGGGAAGCACAAGCAACCAAATACTCGGAGATGGTCGTACATGGGATGGGAGCCATGAAGGAGATAGTACGGGGTGACGTTGGCAATAACACGAGAGAGGCATTGGTTTAGCAAGTATGTGGCGGTGTGAAGAGCTTCTACCCAAAAGGGAGGGGTGAGATTGGCTTGGAAAATAAGGGTACGAACGATGTCATTTGTGGTGCGGATGAGGCGTTCAGCCTTGCCATTTTGGGGCGACGTGTGTGGGCAGGAGAATCGGTAGGCGACGCCGTTGGAGGAGAATAACGAACGGAGGGAGGTGTTGATGAAATCACCACCGTTGTCGCATTGCATGGCCTTAATGACTACGTTGTATTGGGTGCGGATAAAGGAAAAGAAGCGTTGGAGAGTAGTAGACATGTCGGACTTGTGACGGAGAGGGAAGGACCAGGAGTAATGAGTAAAGTCATCCAACACAACAAGATAATACTGATAACCAGAGAAGCTTACAACCGATGAGGTCCACAAATCACAATGGATGAGATCGAATGGTGCATACGATTTACTAAAAGAAGAGGGAAAGGGGAGACGAGGCTGACGGCCTAGTTGACAAGCAGTACAAGGTGTATGAGCCTCTTTATTACAATCGGGAAGAACAGTTCTAGCTAATGTGGAGAGTGTATGACCGCCGGGGTGTCCGAGCCGACGATGCCACAAGTCAGGCGAGACAGTGGCAAGAAGTGCGGACGCCGAGGACGCTTTATGGCCAACAAAGGGGTAGAGGTCGCCATTGCTAATGGAGATCATGAGGACCCGCCGCGTTCGAAGATCCTTCACAAGAAAGCCACATGGGTAAAACTCAAGGGAACAAGAATTATCCTTTAGTGAACTTGCGCACAAAAATGAGGCTAGTTACTACGTGTGGAGAAACGAGAACATTGGTGAGGCGGAAATCATGAGGGGGAAGGGTGATAGAGCCAGTGGCTGTGACAGGTATGTCTTGGCCATTGCCGACAAGAATGCTAGGTGGCACATGCTTTAAAGAAGAACTAGACGAGGTGAGGGTACCTGGATTGCCGGTGATGTGGGAGGAAGCGCCACTGTCGAGGTACCAGTCCGGCGAC
>NC_041380.1:547281880-547335315 GCF_002162155.2 Triticum dicoccoides | reverse complement strand
TCCGGCGACGGAGTGGGGGGGGGGGAGGGGGCGAGGGAGGCCGCCGTTGCTGTAGGCGGCGTTCAACATGGCGAGATGCTCCCATGAAGGTGGTGCGGGCGGGTAGTACGGTGAGGACGGAGGAGGCGCCGGCGGATACATCGGGTAGGCGTGGGCATGCGAGCCCGGCCGGGGGCCGAGAACCCCGGCGGAGTTAGGGGGCACCCATCCAGGTCGAGACAGGGGGAGCGCCATCCCGTACGGGGCGAAGTAGCCCGTGAACAGGGCGGGCTGCGACGGCAGGCCACGTCCGCCAGAGTCGTGACGGCCACGCCCGCGTCCACGTCCACGGTCGGCACCGTCACCGCGGTCACCACGGCCGCGGGGCTGCTGCGAAGGCGGAGGCGGAGCCTGGGAACGATCGGAGCCGCGATCACCAGAGCGGTCGCCGTGATCACCCTGAGAGCGCACGCCAGAGCCAGAGGCGTCGCCCGATCTGGAAGGGCCAGCGAGAGCGAACGCCGAATCGCTCTCCTCAGCAGGATGCTGGGCATGGGACTCCTCCACCAGGACAACGCGGGAGAGGACAATGTCGAAGGGCATGGTGGATGCCTGATCGCCGAGGACGACGCGGATGGTGTCGAGCCGCTTGTCGAGGCCATGAAGGAACTGGGTGGTGAGATCCACCTCTTTGACGGCGTGGTCGATGTCGGCGAGACCGTCAGTGAGCAGCTTCAGGCGACGAGCGTACTCGGTGACGGAGAGGTCGCCCTGTTGCAGATTACGGTACTGGCGGTTGAGCATCATGAACCGCGCAACCCGATTGGCGAGGAAGATGGCCTGGATCTTGGTCCAGAGGTCGTACGTGGTAGTGGCGCCGATGACGTGGTTGATGAGGGGGTCGGCGAGGGTGGTGTAGATCCAGAGCACCACATGGGCATCCAGCTCCAGGTACTGGGCGTCGGTGTTGGGCGGCGGGGGATGCTCGATGGGAAAGTGACGCCGTAGCGGATGAGAATAAGGAGGAAGAAGGACTTCCACTTGTGGTAGTTGTGTTCGGCAGGATTGAGCAGGAATTTGATGTGGTTGGTGATGTGATCGAAGAAGATCGGATTGCGAGGGGCCAGGGTGGGCTGCACATGAGTGGAGGACGAGAAGAGGGGATCAAACTGAGAGGGACCAGTGCCCCCGGATGCGCCGGAGAAGATGAACGGGGAGGATCCCGGCGAGGTCGCCGAAGAGGTGGCAGGGGCAGTCGCCGAATAGGAGAGGGAGCTCGGCGAGGTCGCGGCGTCGGTGGCGGCAGAAGAGGAGCCGGGCTCAACCATGGCGACGGAAGAAGAGGGCCTGGTAACTGATACCAAGTTGGAGGATATAATTCACTCTCTCTATTGATCATCAAGTGTTACATACATGGTTTGTATACACCGGGCGCTGCCCGAGTCATGAGGCACACAGGCCCTTGATCCTATATACGTGGGCATGCATAACAGCACGTTACAACACAACTCAACAGATTGTGCGTCTCTTTCCAACCGCTGATTTGGTCTTGATTAGATTCCAGAGATTTGGTCCTTCCCGTTTGATTCTTTTTCATGACCTATCGTGGTACAACTCTTTTCTCCAGACTTGCGGAGAGTATCCAGCGTGACGTGCGTGATACACTGGTATTTCTTTTTTCAAATACTAATAATAAGGAAACCAATTTGTGGTTGGATGGTTAGAGGATTGTGGTATTTCTAGCCCATCAGGGTTCAAGTCTTGCTGCTGGCATTTATTTTTGATTTCTGGCGATGCATATTCAGTAGGAGGAGACATTGCATGATATGATGATTGATGGCTCAGCCTTTCGAAGGTACTCATAGGAGTAAGGCGTGCATGTGTATATTTGGATTAAGACACTTGTTTTTTTTCTATTGAGTTTGGATCCACATGCCAATAAAATAAATAAAGTCCAGATGAAGACATAAAGTGTGAGGTGGTCACAATAAAAAAGAGAAAGACACGATAAAAGGGTTCCGATAACTGCCACACGTGTGGTGTATCGGGTAGTTGTGCCACACGCCTCGTGTGGCATGGACAGCAACCAGTCCACACACCTACGTGTGGGCAAAACAACTAATGCCCATACACATCTTTTTTTCCCTCCTGAACCCTCTCACACGCGTGCGTGTGGGTGAAGTTGATAACGACCACACGCCCGTATGTCAGGCCTCGTACCCTTCGGGTCCCGCACACGACGCTTGACGCCCACCGCGCGCCCGCAGTTGCCATGGTCCAGACCCTCGTCCATGTTCGTTTATCTGCAGTTGCCATATCGCTGAACTACGGTTGCCATGTCGGACAACTGCAGTTGCCATGGTTGCTCAACTGTAGTTGCCATGTATGGTCTGATCTAATGTAGTTGCCATGATTTCATAACTTTAGGAGTTGCCACATACTAACACTAGGCAGTTGAGAGAGTTGCCATGTGCTCACAAGCATGCTAGGGCAGTTGCCATGTAATAAGGAAGAGTTGCCATCTGCTTACGTGCACGTTAGGGTAGTTGCCATGTACGTGCACGTTGGGGCAGTTGCCATGTACCATGCAAAAACACATGGCAACTCGGTAAAAGATAGTTGCCATCTGCTTACGTGCACACTAGGCAGTTGCCGTGTACCCTCCAAAAACACATGGCAACTCGGGTAAAAAAAGAGAGTTGCCACCTGCTTACAAAGCACACTAGAGGCAGTTGTCATGTGCGCTGCAAAAACACATGGCAACTAGCAGCTTACGTGTGGCAGAGGAGACGGGCGTGTGGGCGAGATGACAAATGCCCACACACCAGCCCTTGTGCGTGACTGAAAAGTGATGTGTGGGTGAACTGCTAAACGCCCACACACCGGCCCCTCCGTGTGATAAAACAGATGTGTGGGCGAACTATGTCACACATCACACACACGCCTTGTCCTACGTGGCACAGAAAAATCAGCCATATTGTGTCAAGATTCATGCATATAGTACTGGACGGTGATGAATGCGTGTGGTCGAGATGGTCAACGCCCACACGTGTGGGCGTTAACATTTCCGTAAAATTAAACTGATTGTGGGTTGCATGGTACGTTAATGAAAATTAAAAATTGAATAAAATAATAAAAATGATGGGAAGGATTTGGTGGGCTACATGCAATTAGATAAAAATGACCCAATAAAATTAAATCGATCGTGAGTACTATTGTTGGTCAATAAAAGAAGAGAAATGTGTTAAATAAAAAAGGAATGCGCGAGGGTTTCTATGGGTTACATACAATTAGGAAAAAAAAGTGTCCAAAACTGAGCTTCAAAATGCTCCAATTTTATCGTAGCTGCGTTGGAAAAAGTTCCGTAAAAATAGATGGAGGGAGTAAATAGTCAACTTAGTGACTTTGACGCGCTTTAATTTGTTCATGTTTGGTGTGATCAGAAGTGTTATACAAAAGGCGTGCCAAAGGTTCGAATGGTTCTTAATGCGTCCTCGGTGTATGCCTTCCTGCCAAGGATTTGGATCCCAAGTGCATGTTTTTTCTCGCGGGGCATCGAAATTCTCGGTTACCGCGGTATCCGTGAAATCCCAAAAAAATTGAACGAAATTTGAATTTTGAATTCAGTTTTCTTTCCTCTACTATACATTAGGCCTGGACTTCATTTCATCAGCAACCACTTTGTGGCGTAGTGGAAGTCTTGTGGGTGTTTCTCTTGCCTTGAGGTTGCCGGATCGTTCGGATGTTAGCGTACAGCGCGGTTGCGACGCACGATATGTTTGCTGGTGAATATTGTAAAGAACAATCCAGGAGGTAGTGCTACGGGTGGAAATGAAATGTCAATTATGATCACAATTAGCCGTAAAGTTTCCATCTTAGATAATGGAGATTCACATAATATAAACGACAGTTCAGCACTTATTTTCTTGAGAATAGAGACGCTTGCCCAGCCTTAAATTGAGGCCCTTAGATTCACAAACAACAGATACTCAAAGTGCAAAGAAAGAACAAAGCACAAACTAGAGTGGTTCAATAGAGGGTCACAGGTGATCAAAAGAGCGACGTAGCGCCACACCACAGGCCATAACTAAGCCTAAACTGTACCATCCAAAGTTGCAGCAAAGTGCAGATCGGCGTCTCCCGTAGCCACCATCATAAGACTAGCCACAATGGGAGTAATTTCAGCAATAACATTAAGTTCAACTCAATAAATTTGCTTATGTGGCAATGAGTTAATGAAGAGGGAGGTAGTTGTAGTAACTTAGCTAGTTACAGTAACATCACATATCCCAATGCAATATGAGTCTATAACCTAATAAATGAATCTTTGCATGTTACCACACTTAAGTTACTACCCACTATGAAGGTAGTAACATAGTATATGGATATGTATATGTTACTAGTGTATGTTACTATTCATTATGGCTAGTCTAACTATTCAGCACTCATTACACTTTGTTCAACAGAATATCAAAGGTTCAGCTAGCACACCAAGTCTTAACAAGACAATAAAACACAGAAGCAACATTCTGGAGCACAAGCAAAAATTAATCTGCACATGGCAGTTTCATGCTCTTCATCTGACGAAGAACGGCAATCCTTGCAACATCTGTTTCTTGCCTTGATGCTGCACCATACTCAATGCCGTATCCAATGTGTAGGTTACTTCATTAACTTGCAAGTTTCTCAAGTCTTCCACACAGAACTTAGATTCATGTAGATCTTACTAGGCCCAACTCATAGCAATTGATACAATGATAAGCGACACTACTATTTGTCCCCAAAAAGGGTCAGCAAGTTTTGATAGAACTCCTCCCGGTTTAGTTCGTTTGATCCTAGTGTTCGCCAAGCGACGGGTGAAGAAGGCTGGCCAATCCATCTCAAAAGGGATGGCCCTCAAAACAATGCCTCGAAACCAGCTGGTGACCGCCTCCATTGCCCCTGTTTGGAGATCTACGATGTACACGTCTTGTTGATTGTCCTTGACGAGCAGTATGCCGCTTGTCTCACCCACGCACACGCACTGCACCTGGTCGATCTTGCCCCACTTGGGTGGTTGTAACTCGATCTTCTTGGTGCGATGCCAGCGGCCTGTGTTGTTGTGTCCACACATGTTGTCAGTTCGGCGTTTCCAGACCTCGAGCATAGTGCATTGCCCGTCCAAGCGAAGCAATGACGGCGACCCGCCATCGGTGACTCCGAGCAGCAGCCGAGGTTGATCCGGTGTGACTGGTATCCTTGTTAAGGACATCTCTGTGGTCCTAGCACACACAGTGAGTGCGTACAAGTTAGACGTATTGCTGAAGAGCCAATGTGCAGTGCCTTGGCACACGACAGCGCTGATCTGCTGGGACACCACACGCGTGCCGTCCTCCAAAGGCTGAAAGCACTCCCTGGGCGTGTTCCAGCTCGAGCTCGACTTCGTGGAAGTGAACACGTGGAGATTGTGCCGTGGCTCATCTTGATCGGCGCCTGGCCCATCTTGATCGACGCCGATGATTAGCACTTTGAGGAAGGACGAGGGGACCGATGACGCTGCTCCTCGTGTTTTGTCCGGGCAACAATCCGCACGGGTCAGAAGGGCACATCCTTGTATTCGGAAAGGTCTATTGCTCTTCAACTCAGGCAGCTGACGGCTTTTGCCGGCGATTGGATCGTACAATGTCAGGTTCATGGTCTTAATGTACCCATCGCTGGGTTCCTCGAGTGGGAAGAACCGCATAACAAGAAGGCCACGGCGCGAGGTGAGCAGCGTTACCTGGCAGCCACGACCCCCAGGGGCGGTGATGGTCAGGGAGCGGTGGCGCTCTCCGAGCGGGGACCATGGCACCGGGGTGAAGGGCGGCATGGGCGCAGCAGAGCTCCCTTCTGTTGGTTCTTCACGGGGCTGTTGCATGGCGAAGAAGCCGAGCAGGGAGGACTGGTGACTCACGCCCTCAGGCCAGCGGCGGCGGAGGAAAGACGGCTCGGCAATGAGGAGGCGGCATCGCTTGCACGTCGCGGCGCAGCGGAAGAGGGCTGCCACATCCGTCACGCGCACCAGGATCTCCACCACCACGTCGTCCGGCAGCGTCTCCATCGATTCGATCCTCCTCCTAGGGCCCGCGCGCGGTGTACTTGCGAGCGATCTATACGTTCGATCGTGCGTTTCTTTCCAGCCGCTGATTTGGTCTAGATTGGAATTGTATAAACTTTTTCCAGAGATTTGGTCCTTCCCGTATTCTTTTCCATGAGCTATCGTCTTACAACAATTTTCTCGAGACTTTGTTTTTGCGGGTGAATTTTCTCGAGACTTGCGGAGAGATTACCCAGCGTGACGTGCGTGATACACTGGTATTTAAAAACAGAATACTTGGTACTAATCTATTTGGATTCAGATATTTGTTTCCTTTATAGTTTGGTTTCTTAGATGTGCGAAGCAACTCGTGGTTGGATGGTTAGAAGGACTGTGGTATCCCAACCCACCAGATGCTCGCATTTACTCCTGGATTTATTTTAGAATTTCCGGCGATACACATTCACTGGGAGGAGACGTTTTCGTCAATGACGAGGCACCTACGTCTGTACTGATGTTCAAAAAAAAAAACTATCCATTAGCGCCGTGGTTTTCACTTCCAACAAATTTAATCCAAATTTGGAGAAATTATATATCAAAATTTCGAAAATTCAGTCATTTCGATACACACTAAAATAATTGCCTAGCTTCCAGTCAAACTATTTCAGCAATTACGGTAGTACACACATATTCAAATACTTATCAAATTATTATTTTCAAAATTTGCACATCTCTGCCGAAATTAATAGAAACCAAAACCACATAAATTCAATGAAATCCAGTGATTTCGGCAATGGATTAAATAGTTTTGAAATTGAAATGCAAAACCATGGCAAGCACTAGCTCATCAAATTTATGTGAAGGCACCTTCGCACGTATGTCATATAATTAGCTGCATGAACTTCTATGGATTATAAAAAATATTCGGTTAGTCCATGCAAAGGGAAAATAATCGATTAGTTGGTGGATGTTCAGCGTATAAATGGAGCGCATGGCTCAGGGTGAATAGAGAGATGGACCTAGGGCGAACATCACAATATGGCACCCCAAAGGAGACAAATATGAAGATAGAAGAGGGTATGTTGGATCAACAAGATGCCACACTAGATCTTTTCTTAGGGTTTGAGATTTTTCTTCAGGGATTTGTGAGAGTTGTGACCCAGCAACAAAAGGCGAAATTTTGGGTAAGTAAATGGTGGAGCAAGTACAAGATGAAAATACATCAACTGAAATCTACGAAATAATCTAAGTCTACATGATCCCATTCTTGTTTCAGTTTAGATGTTCTCTAAACTACCTTCTCCGCTCGATCGGGTTTATTAGGCTCACTCGTATTAGTGTCAAACTTTGACCATAATTTTATGTAATAAAATATAAACTATATGTAAAAAAATTATAATCTGAGAATCTTCTTTCAAATACAAATCTAACGGTAAACATATTGTAGCATATAACTCATATGAATGTACACAAATTACTCTGCATATGGCAATGTCATCTTGTTGATCCAACGAAGAGTCATAGTACTCCCTAGGCGTGCTCCAGCTCGAGCTCGGCTCTGTGGAAGTGAACACATGGAGATTGTGCCGTGGCTCATCTTGATCGCCGCCGATGATTAGCACTTTGAAGAAGGACCACGACGCTTCCCCTCGCGTTTCGTCCGGGCAACAATCCGCACGGGTTAGAAGAGCGCATCCTTCTATTCGGAAAGGTCTATTGCTCTTCAACTCAGGCAGCAGACGGCTTCTGCCGGCGATTGGATCGTACAATGCCAGGTTCATGGTCATCTCGTACCCATTGGTGGGTTCGTTTAGTGGGCCCAAGCGCACAACAACAAGGCCACGACGCGCAGTGAGCACCACTGCCTGGTTGCCTTGAGGCTGATCAGGGATGGTGAGGAAGCGGTGGCGTTCTCCGAGGGAGCACCATGGCACCGGGGTGAAGGGCGGCATGGGAGCAGACGTAGAGTTCCCTTCTATTGGTTCTTCACGGGGCTGTTGCACGGAGAAGAAGCCGAGCAGGGAGGACAGGTGGCTCACGCCCTCCGGCCAGCGGCGGCGGAGGAAAGACAGATCGGCGATGAGGATGCGGCATCGCTTGCACGTCGCGGCACAGCGGAAGAGGTCTGCCACATCCGGCACGCGCACCAGGATCTCCACCACCACGTCGTCCGGCAGCGTCTCCATCGATCCTTCTCCACTAGGGCCGACGCGCGGTGTACTTGCGAGCGATCGACTTGCGATCGTGCGTTTGCTCTCCATTGGATCTTGATCTTTCAAGAGATTTGATCCTTCCCGTATTCTTTTCCATGAGCTAATCCTGGACTTCTGGTACAACTCTTTTTTTTACATCATTTTGGTACAACTCTTTCTTGAGAAGACTTTTTTTGCAGGCAATTTAGAGAACTTTATTCATAAAAAGCAGTCCTAGGACAGTCAGCCAACAGGCTGGTCACTAGGAAGCTTGGAGTATCATTGAGCCAGATCTCGATCCGGGAGGTTAGGCAGGAACGTTTGAATTTGCTTCTGGGCTGTAGTGGGCCGAATTCGGGTGAGATCCAGGTGGGCTCAGGGCATGCGGCCCAGCCTTTTTCTTCTGAGCATGCGGCTCAGGTGGTGGTGGATGGGCCGTGCGAATTGCTGAGCTTGACCCAACCCAGCATGGGCAAGTTTAGGGTTCGGCCGACGAGGGCAAGGCCTGGCTTTTGTTCCTGCGGGATCAGAAGGGCAGTGCGGGTTCGAGCGGACGCGCCGCCCATCGACAGAGCATCCTTTGCCGCGGTGCTCATGGCTGGGAGGGGATCGGATCAGGCTGCGGCTGCTGGTTCTTTGGGATCGGGACTGGGCCGGTCTGCTGCAGCCGTCAATGGAGGGCGCGGCGGAGCCTTTGGGCAGAACAACAGCGGCGACCGCGACGGAGCTGCTGCTCGTGGAGGTTTTGCCGGGAGAGATGGCGGGGCTGGCTACGGTCGGGCCGCCGGACACTACAAGAAATATGTCAACTTGTGACCACCACTATTGGTCACTGAATGGTCACAAATTTCCATTTGTGACCTTTTTGTGACCAAAAACATAAGGTCAAAAGCTGGCCGTCATAAATTGACTATAGCGACCTTTCTTCTGGAATGGTCGAAAATGTTTATGACCAAAATACGTCTACTGTGGCGTTTTGGTCACTAGCAACCTCCCCAGGCCACGTAGGCATCCAGCGTGGCAATCTGACGTGGCACAAGATTCAGCCCGGTCCAATTCGATTTTCTACATGGGCCTAGCCCAACAATTCGGCCTATTTGTGTTTTTTTCTCATATTAATTTTGGCTAGGTAGATGGGCCAAGCCCAACAATTAAGCCTTCTTATTTTTGGGCCGTGGCCTTTTCCGCTAGAAAGTTTTAGTTTTTTTGTAATATAAAAAAGGTCCACTAGTCAAATGGGTCCCAGATGTCAGGTTCAGGTACGTGGGTCCCAGCTAGCAAGTTCATATTCTTCATATTTCAATTTAACAGTAAATAAATAACCAATCTTTAAATTGGCACAAACAAAACACACACATAATACTCTAAATATTATCAGCCAGATTCAGTACAGAGCTCCTATTGTACAAATAACATATACTTTACAATCTCTACACATAATAAGCTCATACAAGCTCTACAAACTCTACACGTGATACGGTGCCCTGGTGTTAACCCTGTAGCTCTACAAGTGTATTCAATCTTCTTCAACATGGAGCTCCTTCGGTAGCGAGCATAAACTGGGCACCTGCATCATCACAGGAAGGCAATTTTAGATCATAAAAACGAATATTCCAAGCACAGTTTAGAGAAAAGAACCAAGTAAATTTGCTCTCAATCATACAAACAAAGTTTAGAGAAAACCAAACATGAACAAGCACTTATTATACAGTTTTTAAAGTTTTTAATACATTTATTTTCTATTAGCAAAACTGAATATGCTACTTCCTGATTCATGGCTGCATAGTTCAGCTAGCTACACCAGTTTGCTCTCATGCAAAAATTAGAAAGAAAAAAAGAACAACAAATAAATCAACACTAATTTCTCTAACACATACAGTAACTTGCTAATATAACTTGTATAACTTGTATATTTGTCGAGGAAAACGGGATGCAAAATCATGTTTCAGTCCAAATCAATCTATCATGAGAAAACATGTATAACTCCCACTAGAATTTTTTAATGCAGTTGTGAATTATCCTGAAAACTTGTGCACTTAATGATGGTTAGATCCATCTTACAGAATAGTCAGCTTCCAATATAAGTTAGGTACATAACAGAATGTATAAGCACGAAGTAAGATAGGCCATGCATCAAACACAGAAATAATTTTACTAGGTAGCAGCATAGTAAGTTGGTTTTTACTAGGTAGCGGCATAGTAAGTTGTGACATTAAAAAAAACCAGTAAGAAAACCAGCGGCGGCTACTCCAGCCCGCTGCTCTCCTCCTGGACACCGCCGCTGTATATTTAGCTAGCAATCATCAGCAGCAAGTACATAGTAAACTGGGACTTTGTTGTAGCTACAGAAACTGAAACAACACACACATCATGGAATTTCATATCATAGCCAACAACTATTTTACCAGAACACAGGGTGTTCTTCTCTGTATTTTAGAAACATGCAAACAAAGGTTTCAGTAAAAATAAACAAGTGGAGTAGACAAATTATCATCAAGAAATCAATGGCCAGATGAGCACCACCACAACAAGTCGGCACTAACACTTGGTCATCGACGCGATGCCCAAGCAAAGAACCAGCTCGCACACGCAAGATGATGATTGCATACATACAAATCATGTGCTGGCAGAAAAAAATCCAAGCATGAGCTCATCTTCTCTCTCTGTTTGGTAACTATCAACCTAAATAAAATAAAATAAAAACATGACTTGTTCATACAGATCCCTCTAAAATTCCTTGGGACAAGTGCATCACATATTCGTCAACTTCAGCAGAAGTAGTGAGCACAGGAAGAGGGGGACGGAGATGGAGGAGCTACCTGCCGCGATCGCAATGGAAGCAGAGGAGCAGACCCCTCCTGCCCCTCCCCCACAAGCAGGACAGGGCTGCCGGCTGGGCACGCCCCTACTCCTCTGCCTCCTCAAGCAGGAGACCCCCTTCCCCTACTGCTGCTTCGCGCACCGCATCACTAGTCACCTCCTCATGCACGAAGTACACAATAAATAGACAGACGGTCAGTGAGTTACATTTTCACAGCAACAGAAGCTTAGAATTAATAGAAATGCACACTCAAATGAAGTCACTAAGATACTTATGTCCACCACATGGTGTAGAATTATGTGGCATATAATTGCAACACATGAACCAAAAGAGGAATAACATCATGACCAAGAGTTTCTGATGATAAGCATAGTTCCCTACAAAAAAACTAAGGGCACAATGACTAAAGCATGGTTAAATATGAGTCCCGTTGACAGTCTGCAGAACAACATAGCATCATTCACAAGCAAAGTATAGGATGCAAACATCAAGTAGTGCCATAATTCCCATCACAGTCATACATTGAATTCATTAAAGGCTACAGATTCATATAATTTATTAAAGGCTACAGGTAAAAAATAGGTAGATCTATTTCTTCTCTTTGATTTATGCTAGCAGAGATGTAGCAGGCAGGAAGGCAGGAAGCAATCACATATGCATGTATCTATGAAGCAGATCATGAAAAGAGCAACATCTAGTTAACATGAGACCACTAGCAGCAGCTAGCAAGTGCAAGTGATTAGCAGCAGCTTGTAGGCATTCTGGCGAACAGAAGCTTGACAGACCACAAAGAACAGGGCTCGATGGCCGGGCATGGACAGAAAGAGCACTGGAGAAAACAAAGGAGGGGAAGGTAGTGGCTCACCTACATCCGCAGAGTCAGACTGAGCGGGCCTGAGTAGTACAAGGAAGAATCGAGAGGAGGGAGCTCGGGGACCAGCAGAGGCACGTCCATCTTGTCCCCCCGAGTTCCAGGGACGATTGATCTTGGTGAGGCCCGGATCTGGACCCCTCCTCCGGCACGGCACGTCCGGGCGAGCGGCTTCAGTGGGCACCGATCGCACGGCCGCGTCGTCGTCGTCGTCGTCGACCACACAACAACGGAAGAAGCAGACGGAGCCGTGGTCTCCTACTAGGTTGTGCACCTGCGCGCATGCATTAGGGAGGGGAGGAAGGAAACCGCATCAGCAAAATCAAACCAAGCAACAGAGAGAGACCAGGAGGAGGATAGAGAGGCGGACCTTGCATGGCGTCAAGCACGGTGAGGGAGGTGGCGAGCAGCGCGAGGAGGCGGCGGCTGTGCTCCCCATCCTCGGCCTGGTAGAACTCGCGGTGGAGTCCATGGCGGCAACACGTGCTGGGCCTGGGCGTTGGGTCGATGGGATTGAGGTGTGCAGGCATGGAGGGAGGAGGATTCGTCAGGGGACCGAGCCCTTCCTCGCCATCGTCTCCGGCCGCCGTGGGGTGCGGGGTCAGGGCCCGCACGGTGGTGGCACCCTGATCCGGCGATGCAGGAGGCCATGGTGCCGGATGATGCGGGCGATGCAGAGGGACAAAGCAGGGGAGCGGCACCGCACTCAGGAGATTGGGTTGGGGATTGGGTTTGGGCGGCGACGGAGAGATCTGGATCGGGGAGATGGGGAGAGACAGGCGGTGGCGGGAGAGGGGGAGAGGGGGATTGCGTTGCTGCTAGGGTTTGGGTTGGGTCTCTATGACCTAAGAGGTGAATGATAGACGTTGGATCCTTCGGACGCGGATGGTTCAGATCGACTATAGTAGGGTGATCCGTGAGAAGAGCCCTGATTGGTTCAGAAATTTTGTGATTTAAAATAGTTTGTAAGTACTAAAACTAGGGGAATTTTGTGAAGCAACTATCAAAATATTTTTCAAAATGGCACAACCAAAATTTTCACTCAAATTAGACCCCATTTTATGGATGATCACCGATTTCCATGCATTTTTTATCTTTCTATATTTTTTTAATCATTTTCTTGTGGCAAAAATGTTTTTTTGTGAAGAACCTCCCAAATAATTGTTGTAAAATTGGACGAAATCATTTTTCTAAAATACTAGGACATATTTAATGCACAATTGACCAAATGGTTGGGTGTAAATTTTTTTGATCCACCTCTCGTGAAAAAGACAAATTTCCGCCGATTCAGTTGGAAGCGGGGCAAATTTGAACTGTAGCTGCCTTGTAGTTTGCTATTTATTTTTTCCAAAAATCATTTCTAGGTACATAAGTATCTATTTAATCAGAGGAACATCAAAAAAATTCCAAGATTCAACCACTAGCTAGGAACGATCATTCCCGCCGTTTTGACCGCATTTTGAAACGGGCATAAAAAATTAAAAAAATTAAAAAATTGGGAAACCTTCACATTATGTTGTTATATGTGGCCCAGTTCCCAGGAAAAATAACAAACTTGTAATACGGTAATTATTTTTAAAAAGTGTTCTCAGAAACGAGCTATCTGGTGTGGAGATCAATGGCTTTCAAGCCAAATGATCAATCTTATGGCCACATTCATGGCATATTTTCTTAAAATGATCTGATATTGTACCCAAGGGTGCATATTGGAATGGAAAACAATATTGCCTAAGGAAGTTTTCGTTTCTTTGGACGAAAAAACTATTTTCCATTTTTCGAGTGTCCAAAAAGGAGGTTTCTTTGTGAAGAACCTCCCAAATAATTGTTGTAAAATTAGACCAAATCATTTTTCTAAAATACTAGAACATATTTAATGCACAATTGACTAAATGGTTGGGTGTAAAAAGTTTTGATCCACCTCTCGTGAAAAAGACAAATTTCCGCCGATTAAGTTGGAAGCGGGTCAAATTTGAACTGTAGCTGCCTTGTAGTTTGCTATATATTTTTTCCAAAAATCATTTCTAGGTACATAAGTATCTATTTAATCAGAGAAACATCAAAAAAAATTCCAAGGTTCAACCACTAGCTAGGAACGGTCATTCCCGCCGTTTTGACCGCATTTTGAAACGGGCATAAAAAATTCAAAAAAATCAAAAAATTGGGAAACCTTCGCATTGTGTCATTATATGTGGCCAAGTTCCTAGGAAAAATAATAAACTTATAATACGGTAATTATTTTTCAAAAGTGTTCTCAGAAATGAGCTATCAGGTGTGGAGATCAATGGCTTTCAAGCCAAATGATCAATCTTATGGCCACATTCATGGCATAGTTTGTTAAAATGATCTCATATTGTACCCAAGAGTGCATATTG
This sequence comes from Triticum dicoccoides, assembly GCF_002162155.2. NCBI lineage: Eukaryota > Viridiplantae > Streptophyta > Magnoliopsida > Poales > Poaceae > Triticum > Triticum dicoccoides. The sequence continues at coordinate 547,321,025 of NC_041380.1, read as the reverse complement.
GAATGGAAAACAATATTTCCTAAGGAAGTTTTCATTTTCTTTGGACGAAAAAACCATTTTCCATTTTTCGAGTGCCCAAAAGGAGGTTTTTTTGTGAAGGACCTCCCAAATAATTGTTGCAAAATTGGACCAAATCATTTTTATAAAATACTAGGCCATATTTAATTCACAATTTACCAAATGGTTGGGTGTAAAAATTTTTGATCCACCTCTCCTGAAAAAGACAAATTTCCGCCGATTCAGTTGGAAGCGGGTCAAATTTGAACTGTAGCTGCCTTGTAGTTTGCTCTTTATTTTTTCCAAAAATCATTTCTAGGTACATAAGTATCTATTTAATCATAGAAACACCAAAAAAATTCCAAGATTCAACCACTAGTTAGGAACGGGCATTCCCACCGTTTTGATCGCATTTTGAAACGGGCATAAAAAATCAAAAAAAAATCAAAAAATTGGGAAACCTTCGCATTGTGTCATTATATGTGGCCAAGTTCTTAGGAAAAATAACAAACTTGTAATACGGCAATTATTTTAAAAAAGTGTTCTCAAAATCGAGCTATCACATGTGGATATCAATGGCTTTCAAGCCAAATGATCAATCTTATGGCCACATTCATGGCATAATTTTTCAAATGATCACATATTGTGCACAACGGTGTATATTGGAATGGCAAACAATGTTGCCTAAGGAAGTTTTCATTTTCTTTGGACGAAAAAATCATTTTCCATTTTTCGAGTGCCCAAAAGGAGGTTTTTTTGTGAAGGACCTCCCAAATAATTGTTGCAAAATTGGACCAAATCATTTTTATAAAATACTAGGACATATTTAATGCACAATTGACAAAATTGTTGGGCGTCAAAAGTTTTGATCCACCTCTGGTGAAAAAGACAAATTCCCGCCGATTCAGTAGGAAGCGGGTCAAATTTGAACTGCAGCTGCCTCATAGTTTACTATTTATTTTTTCCAAAAATCATTTATATTTACATAAGTACCTATTTAATCATAAATACATGGTTTGATGGCGATACGTCGAGGTTTGGGCGGTGGCCAAGGCCCCCAACTCTAGAGCGCGTAAACTCGCATGCCCAACGCGTGGTTACCGCGTGACCATGGCGTTGCCATGTGTTCTGGGCAGCCTAGGCATGTCTAGTGGGTTGGGCACTCCCCAGGTAGGTTCTAGGAAGAAAATTACAACATAAGATTCTCACGAGGAGACCGATCGATGCTCAAACATGAATTAGCAGCCAAGTGTTTGATTAGCGGTACGGGAAATGCACATGGCCAATGGGCGTGAGTTTTTGCTGAGGATGATCATCTACTAAGAAGAATGTCTTCGCAAATTTTCAGATCAAAAGGAGGACCCTAGGTGGTACTTGCTTTGCAAAGTACCACACTGGACATAAATATGAATGTTGAAGCTGGGCTCAAAATAATGAATGGATTGATCTGAAATTTGGTGGAGGATGGTTATTTGGGCATTGGAAAGAACCATAGAAAATTGATACCATTTGGACATGCCAAAGTGGTACTTCCTTCACAATGCTCTTCTATGGACAGAAACTTGGGAAAACTAGTGACAGAAATTGGATGAATGAAATGAGCTCAAATTTGGTGCCGGTAAGTTACATAGGTATGGTTATGCCTTGGTAGATTTTTAGATCATTTGGGTAAGCCTAGCTAGTACTTACTTCACAAAGCTTCTCTCGAGGTAGAAACTTTGAAAATTTCCTGAGAAAGATTGACTAGGAAAATGGAGCTGAATATTATCATGTGGCAATGATTTGGGTATGGAAGAGTGCACAAAGAGTTTGAGGTTAATAGGAGGGGTCTAGATAACACTTGCTTTGCAACGTGCCAATTTGGCCATAAAATATAAATTGAACCTGGGCTCACATAGATAATTTTCCTGAGCTGCAATTTGGAGGAGGGTGATAATTTGGGCATATGAAGAAACTGTATAAATTTCATGTCATTTGGATATATAAAAATGGTACTTCCTTCACAATTCTTCTAGGTGGACAAAAACTTTGGAAATTTGCCGAGGAAGATTTGCTAGGCAAGTGGAGCTGAATTTTGTCATGCGGTAATGATTTGGATAGGAAAGAGTGCCCAAAAATTCTGAGGGCAATCCAGAATATATAAATAGCACTTCCTTCATAAAGTGCTGTCATGAACAGAATAGAAAAATGAATATTGTTGAATTAGTTTTGAACTAGGAAAGGAAGGATTTTTACATATTTGATGAAGATATGACCCAAAGAATTTATGAGATTTTTTTGGGAATTTTGGGAATGACAAAAATATAGGTTGCTTCACAACCTAGGGCAAAAACTGCCACATGGACATGACACATAGGCAAAACTGATGAGGTGGCGCCTAGTCATAGCAACCCACCACAATTTACAAGGTTATGACCATCTATATTGGTCATGATCAGCTAGAAATAAGGCAGCAGACCAGTGCTATCTGCTTTATGACCATTTCGTGTAAGGAAATTACGACCTTTCTAACCAAAATGGTCGTTATAGTTTAGGTTTTGGAGCCCCCCGAACAACTTTTGACCAATTGGTCTGAAATGGTCATAGATCTATGACCAATTCTTCCAGGGTCACTAATAGAAGGTCACAAGTTGACATATTTCTTGTAGTGGGAGGTGGTGGTAGAACGCACTATGGTCGCGGTGGCTATGGCAATTCCGGGACTGGCGATGGTCGTGGAGCGACGGGCGGAGGTGGCTTTAGGGCGCCGGCGCGCCAGTTCGATGGGGAGGGTCAAGGAGCATCGGCCGGCGCCGGTCGTGGTGATGCCGGCGGACGTGCTTTCCATGCCCCAACTGGAGGTTTCGTCCAAGGGCCGGCGGGTACTCAACAATATGTGCCTCGCAGGGGAGGTTTCTTTAGAGGCGGGCGTGGTGGTACGGGCAGATTTGGCCGGAACGGATCCCGTGTCCCACATCGAGACCCACCACCTCGCCGTGACACGACGCAGCTTACTGAGACTACTAAGTCGGCGGAGGACAATGCGGCTGCCTCGACTTCCGTGGCTGTTGCACCGGTAGCTAAGCCGCTTACTGCGGAGGCAGTTGCGGTGGTTCGGGATCTGGCGAACGTGGTTGTTCCGACAGTGCCGACGACGGTAGAGAATGCCTCTGACAAAGGTGATAATGATAAGATGAGCAAAGGTCAGCACAAGAGGGAGAAAACGTATTGTTTCCGTTGCGATGAACCAGGGCACTATGCGGTAGGGTGTACGACAGAGCTCTGTGATATCTGTTTGAGACCGAAACATGAGGATGGTTGCCCACTTTTGTCAGCTCCTAAGCCGGTGGTCAATTTTTATGGTGTGTGTGATGAAAAACTTATGTTCTTTGAGACACCTACGATGAGATCATGTAGACCACGGCTAGAGAATGCTAGAACTGGAATCATTAGAGTGACTAAGGGCAGTCTTTCGGAGGACCAAGTGATTTTGCAACTAAAGAGATTGGTTTCTAGTACGTTCAAGTGGGCGCTTATTCGGATCGATGAGACCACGTTTAAGGTTAATTATCCTACAAAGTTTGATCTAGATAAGATTAATGAGTTTGGCATGTGTAAAGTTCCTGGAAGTGCTTGTATTCTTGAGTTTGATGAGAGGAGGCGCAATGATCCGGTGGGAGTGCCACTTGCTCAGATTTGGGTCAGATTTTATGGGCTTCCTCCGGAACCGCTGAATGACTTCTTGGAGACTTGGAGCCTGGGGTCTCTTATTGGAAAGACTTTGGAGGTCGATATGCCTTTCACGCGCATGCATGGCATTGCACGTATGAGGGTGGGAGTCCTGGATGTGGATGCGGTTCCGTGCTTCTTAGGTTGGGTTTATGAGGGTATGAGCTATGACCTGAGAATTGAGATTGAGGGGGTTCCGATGATACAGGATGCTGACAATGCCATGGGTACTGATGGTGGGACTGATGGTGGGACTGATGGTGGGGAAGGCAAGCAAGATGATCTCATGGACCATGATCAGCATGTTAACCAGTCTGTTGCTTCCGAAGGGCAGGGTCAGGTGTCTGAGGCCCCAGTGGGCAAGACCTCCTTTGCAGCGCCCATGGCGGGGCTTCGCCGTGACGCGCTTGATGTGACTGTGACACCATCTGGGACTCTCAGAGTTGATCTGGAGGATGAGGACCTTACCCCTACGACTCCGGGGAACACGACTCGCGCCCCCATGTCGGTGCATACGGCAGGACTTCGGTTCGGGTCCTTTGGTGCGATCTCGGCACCTGGGTGACTGTGGGGGTATTGGGTGGACAGAGATGACCCTGTTGAGCATGAATTACCTCCGCTATCTCCAGTCCGGTTCTCTTTTTCTGAGGGTGGTGACGATTTGGCGGCGTCGAGGTCACCTAGGGGGAGCGACTCCAGGCAGACGGCCTCAGTCCCTCCATCATCGGTGGAGTTCGTGGAATTGTCCAACGTTGCGGCGGCTGCTCCGGACATCTCACATCGGTGTGATACTCCTTCACCGCAACGACAGCAGGAGGCGAATGTTATGGTGGCAGGGTTTGGGCCTTCTTCCTCTCCGGATCCACGGGGAGACACGGCTTATCCACAGTTGTCACAAGAGGTGACAACTGTGGAGGCGCCTTCTGTGCGAGCAGCTCAGGAACAGAGGCCAGAGGTGGCTGATTCAGTGACACGTTTTGGTCAGGGAATGGACATTTCTATCCCGGAGGTGGTGGCCTTTGGGAGTATCCCTGATCCGGCGTCAGGTGGGAGGCGGTCCAGCCGGCGTATTCAGGGGCAGCCGGATGCAGATGAGTTTCAGCTCGGGCGTGCCATGCGGTTGGCCAAGATCCACGACACAGAGTCTTCTACAGGTCTGTCTTTAAATACCAGTTGTTCTGTTTTACACTTTTCTGAAAATGATATTATGCATAAGGTGGATAATCTGGGTATTTCTTTAGGTAATAACAATCGCGAAGTAGTTACTTCTATCAATGAACTTCTTGATTTAGAGACAGATAGAGCAATGGATATGCTTAAAAATTTAGCGGCTGTAAAACCAATGCAAGAAAGAGAGATTAATGAGTTGGGTATGTGTGAGTTGGAGGGTTTATGTGAGGATCTGGTTCCTGCGAACCTTCTACATGAGGAAACTTTGGAAGAGGTGGGGCATGCGGCCACTCTATCTCCACCTATAGATCTCGACGAAGATACTAGTCTTGCGGACTATATGATCCTCCCTCAGGCACCAAAGCGTAAACGGCAAAAAAAGGTATATGGCCTTTTGGCGGATGCTTCTCGGGAGTACAAACTTGATTTTATTGTGTTGCTTGAGACTGGTAGGGATAATTTCACTTTGCAATTTCTTGGAACGATCTCAGGTGGTCTTGACTTTGATTGGCATTGTTTGCGACCTCGAGGAAGATCTGACGGGATACTCCTTGGTGTCAACTGCGAGTCCCTGGAAGTATTAGATGTATTCTGGGGGGAGTTTGCAGTTAAGTTCCATGTGCGGTCGAAAGCTGACGGGTTCAGGTGGGCTTTAGTAGCTGTGTATGGGGCGGCGCAGCCAGAGCTAAAACCGGACTTTCTCGCAGATTTAGTTAGGATTTGTGGGGATGATAGTTTACCTATTCTCGTTGGTCGTGACTTTAACATTATCAGAAGACAAGAAGAGAAAAATAATGACAATTTTGATGGCCGATGGTCTTTCATGTTTAATGCGATCATTGAAAGCCTAGACTTGTGAGAGGTTGATCTCACGGGGAGGCAATTTACTTGGGCTAATACTCTTCCAAATCCAACTTATGAAAAACTTGATAGAGTCCTCACAAGTATAGAGTGGGAACAAAAATTCCCGCTAGTGACGGTGCAGGCGTTACAGAGGGGAATATCTGATCATACACCCATTCTTGTAGACTCTGGTGAGGCGGCTCACCATGGGAACAAGAATGTTTTCTCTTTTGAAACGGCGTGGTTCGAGAGAGAGGATTTCCTTGAGTTAATCACAAGGGAATGGGTGAAGGAAGATAGGGGAGAGTCGCATATTGATCGATGGCAGTATAAGATTAGACATCTTAGACAGATCTTGCTAGGATGGGCTAAGAACAATAGTGGTGTGTATAGAAAAGAGAAAGAACGATTGTTAATGGTTATCAATGACCTTGACATAAAAGCTGAAAGCACTGCGCTGGAGATGGATGAGCGAGTGGCTAAAAGAGAAGCTGAGGTTAGTCTGGCAAAGCTTCTTAGAGAAGAGGAATTGAAATGGGCACTTAGAGCGAAAGTGCGCCAGGTTGTTCAAGGCGATAACAATACTCAATTTTTCCATATGATTGCCAACGGGAAACATAGGAAAAAGAGAATAATTCAACTTCAACAAGATGAGGGTATGATAGTTGGTCATGAAAATCTAAAATTGTATATTACCAATTATTACAAAAACCTTTTTGGGGCCCCAGCTGAGAACTATGTCACCCTCGATGAGAGCATGGTGGACGACATTCCTCAGCTGAGGGAGGAAGAGAACGAAGTGCTCACTGCACCTTTTACAGAGAAGGAGGTGTTTGATGCGATATCCCAAATGGAAAATAACAAGGCATCTGGTCCGGATGGATTCCTAGCTGAGTTTTATAAGAAATGTTGGGGTATTATTAAAGGCGACTTGATGCCCATGTTCCAGGATCTATTTAATGGCCACCTTCAGCTTTTTAAGCTTAACTTTGGTACTATCACGTTGTTACCGAAGAAGGCGGAAGTGATTCGCATCGAGCAATTTAGGCCGATATGTTTGCTCAATGTGAGCTTCAAGATCTTCACAAAGGTTGGCACAAACCGTTTGACTCAGATTGCCCATTCTGTGGTACAACCAAACCAGACTGCCTTCATGCCAGGACGACACATCTCGAGGGAGTGGTCATTCTTCATGAGACCTTGCACGAAATTCACTCGAAGAAACTCGATGGGGTGGTCTTCAAAGTGGATTTTGAAAAGGCATACGATAAAGTGAAATGCCATTCTTACAGCAGGCCTTGCGTATGAAAGGTTTCGATGAGGCTTGGAGGAAGCAGGTTGAATCATTTGTACAAGGTGGCAGTGTTGGCATCAAAGTAAATGACGATATTGGTCAGTACTTACAGACGCTAAAAGGATTGAGACAGGGAGATCCGATGTCTCCGATCCTTTTTAATGTGGTTGTTGATATGTTGGTTGTTCTTGTTAATAGAGCAAAACAAGACGGCCAAGTAGGTGGTCTTATCCCACATCTGGTTGAGGGTGGGGTATCCATTCTTCAATATGCCGATGATACAATCATTTTCATGGAACATGACCTTGTCAAGGCCAGACACATGAAGTTAGTGCTTTTCCTTTTCAAACAGCTATCAGGGTTGAAGATTAATTACAATAAGAGTGAGCTGTTTTGCTTTGGACGCGCCAAATAAGAACAAGAAACTTACAAGCAGTTGTTCGGGTGTAAATTAGGCACGTTACCCTTCACATATTTAGGGATTTAGATTCATCACCGCAAGCTCACTAATAAAGAGTGGAAATGTATCGAGGATCGGTTTGAAAAGAGACTGAGTTGCTGGAAGGGCAAACTTTTGTCTTATGGAGGAAGATTGGTGCTTATTAATTATGTACTCACAAGTATGCCCATGTTCCTCCTCTCTTTCTTTGAAGTCCCGGTTGGGGTACGAAAAAGATTGGATTTTTATCGATCTAGATTCTTTTGGCAAATTGATGAGAACAAACATAAATATAGGTTGGCAAAATGGGATGTAATTTGCAAACCTAAGGATCAGGGAGGCTTGGGAATTGAAAATTTGGAGGTGAAAAATAGGTGTTTACTCAGCAAATGGCTGTACCGTTTATCGATAGAATCAGATGGAGTTTGGGCTCAGCTTCTACGTAACAAATATCTCTATGCCAAAACTCTAGCCCAAGTTACGGCCAAACCGTCTGACTCGCCGTTCTGGAAAGGGGTTATGAAGATTAAGGTAGCCTTCTTCAGCAAGACCAAGTTCATTGTCGGGAGTGGACGTGAAACTAGATTCCGAGAAGATACTTGGTTAGGTGACTCACCACTGGCCTTGCAGTATCCATCCCTTTACAACATTACACAATGGAAAGAGGTTTCTGTTGCTACAGTGACGGGCTCCGTTCCTCTTAACATACAATTTAGGTGATCTGTTATTGGTGAGCATTGGGATAGATGGTTACATCTTGTGTGTAGGTTAATGGAGGTTAACCTTTCCGATGTACCAGACATTCTGCAATGGAAGCTCTCCAGATCAGGAGTCTTCTCGGTTAAATCCATGTACACAGACTTGATTAATACTGGGACTATCCCGCGGACAGTGCATATTTGGAAAGTTAAGGTGCCCTTGAAGATAAAAGTTTTTATGTGATTTGTGCATAAGGGTGTCATTCTCACTAAAGATAATTTAGCTAAGCGTAATTGGGAAGGAAGTATAAGACGTTGCTTTTGTGACCAGGATGAAATAATAGATCATCTATTTATCAATTGTCCACTTGCTAAACTGCTTTGGCGAACTATTCACATTAGCTTCAATATAACTCCACCTCTCACGATATCACATTTGTTTGATAACTGGTTGGCTGGAGTGGAGCCAAAGTCTGCGGCGCATATCCGAGTGGGAGCATGTGCATTACTTTGGTCTCTCTGGAATTGTCGCAATGACGTTGCCTTTAACAGACAAACCATCACTAATTTTTTGCAGGTCATCTTCAGAGCGTCTACTTGGATCCGTACGTGGTCATTACTCAGCAGTGCGGACCACAGGGCGCATATGGATATTGGGTGCAACCGATGGGAGATGGTTGCACGGGATACATACAACCGGTTTGGATGGCGATCCACTAATAGGATGGGCGTTTAGTCTCCTAGTCTTTGGGCGCCGGTTGTGATTTTATTTTTTGGGCCGCTTGTGGCATTTCTTTCGTTACTAAGACCTTTGTTTATTTTTGAGACTTCTTGTTGGACCTTCGGGCAACTATATTAATAAATGGTTGTCTGCATCAAGAGATGCAGAGGCCGGGGGTAAGCCTCCTTTTCGAAAAAAAAATCATTGAGCCAACACTCAGTCACATTCAAATTGCAAGCACGCTTAGCATAGAGATGAGCTGGGATGTTTGCTGTCCTCATTACATGTTTAATCTCAAAAAGGGTAAAATCCCTAGCTAGCTCTCCAATTTCATCTAAAATAGGAGCCACAATTGAACGTGTATTGTGGCGAGTGTTCCAGAGTGACATCACCTCTAGACAATCAGTTTCCATTAACTCTTTCTTGAGAAGACTACCCAGCATGACGTGCGTGATACCCTGGTCTAAAGTATTTTTTCTTTTGCGAGAAAAAATAGATTTCATTGCTTAACCAGTGTGGTTACAATCGTTTGAATACAGCAAATCAATCTCAGAGGGAACCGATCTAAGCCACACCGCAGTGCGCTTGTTGTGATAACCAAGTTGAGCAAGACCATGAGCCACACCGTTGCACGAGCGATGTATGGTCTAAAGTATTTGGCTTAAGATATTGGAAAGCATTTACTTTCATCCGAATGAAAACAAACCGACGCAAGCCGCCGCGCTGATCGACACGCGTGTCCCCTGGGCCCATCCACCGCTTCGCCTGCCAGCCTTATCTCTTCAACCCCTCTCTCATCCAGACGTTCTTCTTCCCCACTCCTTTCTCTTCCCCCGTCTTTGTCACACGAGAGGAGAGCTCCCATGGCGAACTTTGCCCCTCGCGCCGCCATAGTGTTGTGAAGAGCGACAGAGCCAGCGGGCTACTATAGGCCCGCGCCCCACCGCCCGGGGTGCTACAACCCTAAGGGGCGGCGCAACATTCAGGGGGAGGCGGCCGCTGTTGGCGATGCGCGGCGGCGGCTCATTGATGCCATATGTTCAGCGACGCTGCAACGCGCCCATGGCCAAAGTGCTGCGAGGCAACCTCAAGGAGGCGTTGCTGATGTTGCAAGTCGTCGGTGTCGGAGCTGCATTGGAGCGCTCTCTCGGTCATTGGAGCTCCACCGCACCTAAAATGAAGCAACGTCGGAGCTGCAATGAAGCGTTCCGGAGTTGTAGTGAAGCACGCCGGAGTTGCAGGTCGTGGAAACTTCGCTGGGGCTGCAATGGAGCTCGGCTGGAGTTGCAATGGAGTTTCGCCGGAGGGTCGGTGCTACGTTGGAGCTCGGCCGAGGCTGCAATGAAGCTCGAACAGAGTTGCAATGGAGCTTCACCGGAGCATTGGTGCTCCGTTGGAGCTCCGCCGGGTTGCAATGGAGCTCACCGGACGATGACGACGCTGCATTGGGGCTCCGCGCGGGGCTGTAATACGGCGGTGTTGCTTGTTGCGCTTGCGCTACCTGCTGTGATCCAACGACCCCTGGCATGCTGATCGGACGACTAAGCAGGTGGATGATTTCTATGAAATCATCCGGCTGATTTGTAGCATCTCTCTTAGATATTTGGTTTCCCTGATGAATTTGGTTGTTTAGATGTGTGTATATTAACAACCTACTGCCATCCCTAGGCACAGTGGTTTTCACTTTCAGTGAATTTTACCAAAATTTCGAAAAACTTCAGTCACTTAGGTACGAAAATAAAATAATTGCCTAACTTCCAGCCAAACTATTTCAGCAATTACAGTAGCACACGCTAATTCAAATACTTCTCAATTTTTTTAGAAAGAAATCAGATCTCAATAAAATTCTGCTGGAACTTTCGGCCGAAATTAATGAAAGCCAAAATCACTGAAATTCAATGAAATTTAGTGATTTCGCCTGTGGATTAAATAGTTTTGAAACTGAAATGCAAAACCATGGCTAGCACCGGCTCATCACATTTAGGTGACGACTCATTCTCGCACATGTCATATCAATTAGCTGGATGAACTTCTATGAATGATGGAAACATTAGGTTAGTCCATACAAAGGGAAAACAATCACTAGTTGGTGGACTTAGAGCATCTCCAACAGCCGCGCTATATATGCGCCGCACGGAAAAATTAGTGTTTTTTGCGCGCGCTACCGCTGCAGGCGCTCCAGCGGAGACGTAAAAAGCGCACGCGCTGCATATCTAATTCAGCACGCGGGCCGAAACGCCATCGCGCGCCGCTTATTTACTACGCCCGCTCCCGTGCGCTGGACACTCGAGCGCTCGCTCGCAACTCTAATAACCCACAAGTATAGAGAATCGCAACAGTTTTTGAGGGTAGAGTATTCAACCCAAATTTATTGATTCAACACAAGGAGAGCCAAAGAATATTCTCAAATATTAGCAGTTGAGTTGTCAATTCAACCACACCCGAAAGACTTAATATCCGCAGCAAAGTATTTAGTAGCAAAGTAGTATGGAAGTAACGGTAGCGGTGGCAAAAATAATAGTAGTAGTTTTTTAGCAATCGTAATAGTGGCAACGGAAAAGTAACTAAGCAAATATCAATATGTGAAAAGCTCGTAGGCAATGGATCAATGATGGACAATTATGTCGGATGCGATTCCTCATGCAATAGTTATAACATAGGGTGACACAGAACTAGCTCCAGTTCATCAATGTAATGTAGGCATGTATTCCGAATATAGTCATATGTGCTTATGGAAAAGAACTTGCATGACATTTTTTGTCCTACCCTCCCGTGGCAGCGGGGTCCTATTGGAAAATAAGGGATATTAAGGTCTCCTTTTAATAGAGTACGGGACCAAAACATTAACACTTAGTGAATATATGAACTCCTCAAACTACGCTCATCACTGGAAGTGGTCCTGATTATTGTCACTTCGGGGTTGCCGGATCATAACACATAGTAGGTGAGTATTGACTTGCAAAATAGGATCAAGAACACACATATATTCATGAAAACATAATAGGTTTAGATCTGAAATCATGGCACTCGGGCCCTAGTGACAAGCATTAAGCATAGCAAAGTCATAGCAACATCAATCTTAGAACATAATGGATACTAGGGATCAAACCCTAACAAAACTAACTTGATTACATGATAAATCTCATCCAATCCATCACCGTCCAGCAAGCCTATGATGGGATTACTCACGCACGGCGGTGAGTATCATGAAATTGATGACGAAGGAAGGTTGATGATGACGATGGCGACGGATTCTCCTCTCCAGAGCCCCGAACGGACTCCAGATCAGCCCTCCCGAGAAAGATTAGGGCTTGGTGGCGGCTCTGTATCGTAAAACGTGATGAATCCTTTTCCCCGATTTTTGTCTCCCGAACGTGAATGTCGGAGTAAATAGCCATGGGTAGCCTAGCCGGCCTCCCCTGGCAGTTCTGAAAAAGTTACGAGCCCGCCCGGCTCTCAAGAATCCAAGACATGGGGCCGCCTTCCCCTAGCTGGCTGCAGCCCAGGCCGGCTTTCGGAAGGCGGTCCGACTTTAGCCCTCCTGAGAAGGCCGACTCCAAGAAGCCGGCCATGAGAAGGCCGACTCCAAGAAGCCGGCTCCCCATAAAGCGGTCAAGACCGTACCCACAAAGTTTGCGCCCACCTAGCGGCGGTGCGACGGGGCGTGGCTACAGTAAAGCCTGCCACCCCCGAATCCCGGAGCACGCCTGGCAGAGTGCGCCGTACGGGGTAGGTGTGACCCGTCCGGCGCAGCACTGTTGCCATGCTGACTCTGGCATCACCCACGACGGGCCGCCAGCATGGCCCATCGACGGTGGGCCCCTTCGAGCAGAGAGACGCCCGAAGGCGGCCACGCCTCCAACTAGTCGGCCCAAGACAGAGCCGGCTCCCCGCAGCCGGCTTGCCGCCTCCCTCAAGGAAGACGCCCCATTAAGGAGACAAGACGCGGTAAGGCTACAACGATCGCCCGATAGGCGGCGGTACTGTAGCCGCGCTTACCACGATGAAGCTCACGTCAACAAGATAAAGCCACAGTGACCAGCCGCCGACCAGGCCCTGGGCAGTGGGGCCTGCCTGTCGACCAAGGAGCTGGCAGCCAGCAGGACCCACCAGTCGGCGGGCCCCAGCAGCCGGCGCAGAAGCCGGCGAGCGCAGTCACAGACGGCTGGGCCCCTCGCCCAGCCGGATTACCATTGTACCCCCGGGGGGTAGGCCTATATAAACCCCCCGGAGCACCCATGCAAAGGGTTGGACCCCCTGCTAGTTCTAGACACCACGCAAGGAGAAGAAGCAGGCTAGCCATGCCCTCTCTTCCTCCTCCCCCCGAAAACAGCTCAAGGAGCCTTGTGTAGCTACCTGATTCATCGAGTGAGCATGCGGAGACCCCGCAGAGCAGCAGTAGGGGTGTTATCTCCTCGGAGAGCCCCGAAGCTGGGTAAGATCCACCGACGTGCATGTCTTCGCCTCATCCCGCTTCCAGGCACCGGCGATGTCTTACTGGTTCCCACAAAGATAAGCCACCCGTTGTCATATGTCACACCCACCACCCGACATTTGGCGCCCACCGTGGGGCCAGGCGCACCGTCGTCCGGAGACCTGTTCTGGACGGGAACCCTCTTCCTCCCCAGCGAGCGTAGCCAGCCCGGCACGCCCGATGGCGCTTGCCATGACGCGCTGCAAGGCGTCACCAGCATCTGCGCGGCAAGCGGCCTCGCCGATCTCCCCGATGAGACCTTCATCTCTGACGAGCTCGCCTCCAATGCGGGCACTGACCGCCTCGCCAACCTTCTCGGCCAGCTCCATGTCTCCAGCGAGCCCGCTGCGGACCTGGAGTCGGTTGGCTCCACCGACCCGATGCTTGTCGACTCCGACACGGCCTCCTACGACACCTTCCCCACCAACGTCACGATCTACAACGACCCGCTTCCTCGAGCCAACGGCTGCGATGCTGTCACCGCCGAAGTGATGGTGGTCGGCCACGGCGGCCTGGCCGACGAGAGCGCCCACGACGCCTCGCGCGCGGCGGCCCACGACTTGTCCGCTTCTCTCCCGGCCGACGCCGACCACGAAGCACTGGAAGCACGCCGCCTCGCCCTCCTCGCAGAGGGCCGGAGGCTGGCCTCCGTAAGACGCCTCACTGAGGCTAACAACGCAAAGATGACCGTGCCGCCTTCGGCACGCCGGCCCCGGGTGGGCCAAGCCGGGCCGGCCTTGTCAAGCAACGCAGCACCGTCATCGCCGACACGCTGTGAGTCGACCGCCCGGTCTATGCCACTCCGCTCGAGAACTTGCGTGCCGCCCAGGCGGCCATAGACGAGCTGGACGGCCTGGAGGCCGAAGACCTTCCCCACATGACCCGGCGCATCCAGCAATTGATTGACGCCGCTGTGCAGCGGCACGAAGCCGACGCTCGCGCGGAAAGCCTTCCCCCGCGACGAGAACACTGCGCGACGTCCCGGACACCGACTATGAGCAATACCCGCGCGCGACGCGAGAAGGAGCCGGCTACCAGCCGCAGCCGGACCCGGATCTCCATCGAGCGGGACGTGGACGGTCATCCCCGAGCCATGGAATGGCGGGGCGACCCGCCTCCGCCTCTGCCGCGTGGAGAGAGATATCCCGCCTCGCCGCCAGTGGCGCACCCGACTCTCAGCGGCCGGCTGGGCCGCCGCGAAGGAATCCGCGAGAACGACGCCCGCCATCGGATCGACCGCTTGGCGCGATCCCTGGCATTGGAAGAAGAAGACGATGTCGGCCCGCCTTGTTTTGGCCCCCGCATCCGCGACGAGCCCTTTCCCAAAGGGTTCTCGCTCCCAAGAGACACGCCCAAGTACAATGGCTCCGTGAAGCCGGAAGATTGGTTGATCGACTACTCCACCGCAGTTAGCATAGCCAACGGCAACCGGCGCGTCGCCGCGAAGTACGTGCCCCTCATGCTGCAGGGCACGGCGCGGACCTGGCTCAACAGCCTCAAGCCGCGTAGCATCAACAGCTGGCTAGACTTCACAGAAGCCTTCATCCGCAACTTCACCAGCACCTACAAGCGGGCTCCCAAGCCCAGACAGCTTTCCTTGTCCGTACAAGGCCCCGCCGAGTCCACTCGCGATTACCTCACGCGTTGGGCCAAACTCCGCAACTCCTGTGAAGGGGTGCACGAGGTACAAGCCATAGAATACTTCACAGCCGGATGCCGAGAAGGCACCCTCCTCAAGCACAAGCTCCTCTGCAACGAGCCGGCTACCCTCGACGAGCTTCTGGACATAGCGGACAAGTACGCCACCGCCGACTCCTCGATGAAGACCGAGCTTCGGGTAGACGCGTCCGGAAAGGTACTCAACCTGGCGCCCAAGACACCGGCTGGGGATTCCGGCTGACACCCCAACTCGAACGACAACAAGCGCAAGGGCCCCGCGCCGCCTCCCGCCAGCCGGTAGGTGGCCACAGTCGAAGATGCACCGCCTGAAGAACGACCGGCGCCCAAGAAGCCCAAGGGCGGCAGGCCGGCTTGGCAGCCCGCCTTCTCCTACGAGCAAACCCTCGACACCCCTTGCAAGTTCCACAGTGGCGCGAAGCCGTCCAACCACACGACCCGGAAGTGCAACTGGCTCACCCGAATCTCTAAGGGCGAGGGGCTCTTGCCACCTCCGCCTGCCGGCCCGCCGCCTCCGCCTCCGCCGCCTCCGGCCGCTCGGCCCGCAGTCGGAGCCGTGCATGACGAGTTACCTGATGAGCAAGCAACCTACATCGTCTTTACAAGCCAGCCCGAAGACCGGCGCAACAAACGCCAAGAGCGCCAGGAAGTTGGCGTGGTCGCTACCAACCCCGCTGGACACATGCATTGGCCAGAAAAGCCCATCAGCTGGAGCCGGGCCGACCATCCGGAGGTGATGCCGTCTCCCGGCTCTTATGCTTTGGTCCTGGAAGCCACCCTTGCAACGGACAGACGCGCCGCCCGCTTCTCCCGTGTGTTGATAGACGGCGGGAGCAGCATCAACATCCTGCATCGTGACACCCTGGAGAAGTTGAACGTCAAGACAAAACAGCTCACGCCCACTCGGACAGTGTTCCACAACATCGTACCCGGCCTGTCCTGCGCCCCCATTGGCAAAACCAAGATTGATGTACTTTTTGGGGACAAGGAGCATTTCCGCCGGGAAGCGATCTGGTTTGAAGTGGTGGACCTGGAGAGCCCTTACCATGCATTACTGGGCCGACCTGCCTTGGCCAAATTCATGGCGGTTCCCCACTATGCATACCTCAAGATGAAGATACCAAGCACCAAAGGAGTCATCACCGTAGCCGGTGACTACAAGAAGTCCTCCGAGTGCGCAATGGCCAGCAGCCGGCTGGCCGAGTCCCTTGTGATTGCCGAAGAGAAGAAGATGCTGGACTGAGTCGTGGCCATAGCCGGCAAGCAGTCGGCCGTGTCCCCCGACCCCAAGGAGCATGATGCTCAAGGATCTTTCCAGCCGGCCAAGGAGACGAAGAAGATACCTCTTGACCCGAGCATCCAGAGAGGTTTGCCGTCATCGGGGCAAACCTGAACAGCAAATAGGAAGGCGAGCTCACCGATTTTCTCCGTGAGAATCGGGACATCTTCGCATGGTCCCCCAAGGACATGCCGGGTGTTCCGAAGAAATTCGCCGAGCACAAACTACACGTTCGAGAAGACGCAAAGCCAGTCAGACAACCCCTCCGCCGACTATCGGAGGAGAAACGCAGGATTGTAGGGGAGGAGATAGCCCGGCTCTTGGCGGCCGGATTCATCATGGAAGTTTTCTTTCCAGAGTGGCTCGCCAACATGATGCGCATCGTCTTGGGAGCCGGCATCGTCCTTACCTCTCCCAAAGGCGACAAGCTTAGATACACGCTACAGATCCACTTTGCCGCCTCCAACAATGTGGCCGAGTACGAGGCGCTCTTACATGGGCTCCGGCTTGCCAAAGAACTTGGTATTCGCCGGATCCTATGTTATGGCGACTCGGACCTGGTGGTCCAGCAATCATCCGGCGACTGGGACGCCAAGGACGCGAATATGGCGAGCTACCGTTTCCTGGTCCAACAACTCAGCGGATACTTTGAAGGATGCGAGTTCCTCCACGTACCACGAGCCGACACCGAGCCAGCCGATGCCCTGGCTCGAATAGGCTCCACTCGGCAAGAAATTCCAACCGGCGTCGCTCTACAACGCCTCCTCAAGCCGTCCATCAAGCCGTCTCCAGAATCCGATTCCATCTTTGTGTCGCCTGACCCCGACGTGGCCAGGTCCGGCTCGAAGAATCAAGTAGCCGACCCCAAGACCCCCGTAGCCGACCCGGCGACTTCGGCAGCCGGCTCGGGGACTTCGGCAGCCGGCTCGGGGACTGCGGTAGCCGGCCCGGGGACTGCACCAGCACTACAGCCGGCGGCTGACTCCAGCACCTCACCGCCCAGCCCACCCACCCTGGTGGCAGTAGCCACCTTGGCAGTAGAAGAAGTCGCGGCTCCATCATGGGCTCAGTCCATCCTCAACTTCCTAGTAAACCAAGACCTGCCGGATGACGAAACAGAAGCAAGACAAGTCCAGCGTCGAGCCGGAGCGTACACAATCGTCAACAGAGAACTACTCAAGCGCAGCATCACTGGAATCCTCCAACGGTGCGTCGAGCAAGAGAAGGGCATTGCAATCCTCACAGACATTCACCAAGGAGAATGCGGCCACCATGCGGCCTCAAGATCACTTGTTGCCAAAGCCTTCCGCCATGGTTTCTTCTGGCCGACTGCTTTGGATGACGCCAAAGAATTAGTCAAGCATTGCAAGGGATGCCAGCTCTTCAGCTCCAAGCAACACATGCCGGCTTCGGCACTCAAGACCATTCCCCTTACTTGGCCCTTTGCCGTTTGGGGACTGGACATGGTGGGCCCATTCAAGACGGCGCGCGGCGGCATGACACATTTGCTCGTCGCCGTGGACAAATTCACCAAGTGGGTTGAGGCAAAGCCGATCAAGAAGCTGAATGGGCCGACTGCCGTGACGTTCATCGCGGACATAACAACTCGGTACGGCGTGCCGCACAGCATCATCACTGACAATGGCACGAATTTCGCCAAAGGAGCCTTGGCACGTTTCTGCGCAGCCCAAGGTATCCGGCTGGACTTAGCATCCGTCGCCCACCCGCAGTCAAACGGCCAGGTCAAGCGAGCCAACGGCCTCATCCTCTCCGGCATCAAGCCCCGACTGGTTGTACCTCTGGAGAGCTCAGCCGGCTGTTGGCTCGATGAGCTGCCGGCTGTCCTCTGGAGTCTGCGCACTACACCAAACAAGTCAACCGGCTTCACCCCTTTCTTCCTTATGTATGGTGCCGAGGCGGTCATCCCAACTGACATCGAATTCGACTCGCCTCGAGTAACCATGTACACGTAAGCGGAGGCCAAGGAAGCACGAGAAGACGGCGTCGACCTGCTGGAAGAAAGCTGGCTGTTAGCCCTCAGCCGGTCTGCAATTTACCAGCAGGGTTTGCGCCGCTACCACAGCCGGAAGGTCAGGCCAAGATCTTTCCAAGAGGGCGACCTTGTGCTTCGGCTGATCCAGCGAACAACCGGCCAGCACAAGCTCTCAGCCCCTTGGGAAGGCCCTTTCATCATCAGCAGAGCTCTAGGCAACGACTCCTACTACCTGATCGACGCACAGAAGCCGAAGGCACGCAAGAGAGACGACTCCGGCAAGGAGTCGGAACGGCCATGGAACGCCAACCTCCTTCGAAGATTTTACAGTTGAAAGGCAGTATGTATCATGCTAACCTTTGTATTAAGTACAAGACAATAGGCTCCCCGAGGAGGGCTCGGGGACTGCCATCCCTTATTTATGAATGAAAAGTATCATGCTTATGACCTTGTCGTATCATTTACTTATTCCGTCCGGCATCGAGTTCGACTAGTCGGCTCGGGGACTGGCCGACTGAAGTTATGTTAGAAGTCCTACCATCAGTCAGACAAGTAGTGTGCCGGCTCTCAAGCCTTCTCTTGCCAAAGTCGCAGTTCGAAGAACCGGCTGTCCGGCTGGCAAGAGTTAAAGGTAGGAACGACCGCCCACACGAAAAACGGCTAGGGACTAACGGACTAATATAACAAAAGCCGGTTTTTCTTACACCGCCGACTGGCTACCAGAGTAGCCGGCCGGCCGGTTTCCATTCACTTTACTTTAATCCAAGAAAGCTCAAGTACTTGTCTCCCCAAAGAGGGAAGGCGGCAAAGGAAAAAGCCTAAGGATAAACAAGCATACGCGAATGGAAACCAAACATGCACATGATAATATTTACATAAAAAGACCTCCGAGAGGCCATCATTCAACATAGTTTGGATACACCCCCAGTGGGTGGAACTGCGAAAACTTAACAAAAGATTGTTCAAAGACAACAAAGCAGGAAAGATAAAGACGGCAGGTCAAGCTGGCGGAGCGGCCGACAAGCCAGACCGGTTGGCGGAGACGGTCGTGCCGGCTGAAGGAGCGGCCGGCTGACGAACTTCGGCTTGGTCGCCGCCTCCCGCAGAGGGCGCGCTTCCACGCGCCTCATTGCTGGAGGCACGGTCGGCCTGAGGTCGGCTGGTTGTTCCACCAGCCGGCTCGACGTCTCCGCCGTCCCCGTCTTCGTCTTCTTTGCCCTCGTCGCTGGAGGCAATCTCCTCCGCCGAGTCCTCGCCCACCGCCGGGTTCAGCCCGAACCACTCCTCCGGCTGAGCGACACCGTCATCATCAATTTCGGGTGCGAAAACGCTGATGTCGGTGCACTCGGCGATCGTCGAAGCCCGCTGGGCGATGGCCGGCCTCACCTCCTCCAGCTCCGCGTCGGCCTCCATCCGCCAAGTGCGCAGCTGGTCCAGGCTCAGCCCTGGGTACCATGCCCGAACGAATTCCAACGCCCGCCCGGCTCCGAGGTGGGCCGCTGATGCTTTCCAAGCCTCGAAGCGACCAACTGCGACCTCCAGCCAGTCGGCAGTTCGGCTTGGAGTGCGGGGGATCGTCTCGCCGGGCTAGAGGGCGTCCAGCACTTGCGCCCCGGCACGTTGGAGCTGGCGAAGCATCCGATGAGCTAGCTGCAACCGTGCCTGGACAGCCAGGAGCTGCTCCTCAAGGGTCCGGTTTGCATCCGGCGCGATGTCGGCCCCCGCTTGCCGGCGCGCCTCGCGATGGGCCTCAATGCATTGGACGGCGAAGGCGGAGTAGCCCGGGAAGTAATCTACAAGAAACAACAAGCAACAGCTCAAGATAAGTCAAAAGACCCAGACGGCAAGGGGCAGGAGAAGGGCCGAGGAAGGCAACTTACCGTCGATCAAGTCCTCGATCCGGCCGAAGCCTTCGTCCAGGGCTCGCCGGGTCTCAGACCAGCTCGCCGCCTCCATCTCATACTCCGCCAGCAAGGTGGCTTCACTTTCCCGCGCCGCCTGCAGGGCCGCCTTGTGGCTTTCCTCTTGGTCGGCCAGCTTCTTGGCCAGGCGATCCCGTTCCTGGACCAAGGCAGCGCACTCGGCCTCTTTGGTTTAAAGGGCAGCCTTCGCTTCGCCAAGCTCCTTCCTCAAGTCGGCGTTAGCCCCTGAAGACAAAGAAAAAGAAAAAAAATCAATAATAAAAGAGTCGTCAAGAAAGATCCGACCCGACTGTGCAGCAGTCGGCCCGAATCTCGGGGACTACACCCAGTGGGTGCGCTGACGCGCCCCCACAGGAGACAGACAAAACCAAGTACTTACTTCGGCTGTCGGCCAGGTCGTCGGTCCGCCAGCTCAACTCTCGAGCCTGGGAGTCGAAGGCGGCAGCACGAAGGTTGTGGTATTCCTGAAAATTCAGAAAAAAGCAAAGTAAGATAGCCGTCGAGAAAGATCCGACCCAACTGCGCAGCAGTCGGCCCGATTCTCGGGGACTACACCCAGTGGGTGTGCTGACGCGCCCCCACGGAAGAAATCAAGAAAGCAAAGCAGCCAAGAGCGAAGGACTCACCCGGATAGTGGTTCGCGTTGACAAGAACTCTTGGTTGAGCTGTTGCAGTAGGGCGGCTTGAGCTTGTAGCCGGCTCCGAACCCCTTGAGCCGCCGCATCCAGCTAGCCAGTCCCCCCGCTGGGAGTCCACTCGGACACGGCGGTGCTGGCCGCCTCCAGATCTCCCGCCGGCTGGCCTGCACCCGCGGCTCGGCGCACCTCCGGCGGAGCGGCGCCTCCCCCAGCACGTCGGCCCGTCGCCAGCTGCACCTCGAGGCCGGCTCTGCTCTCCGGCTTACCTCCGGCCGGCTCCTCTGGCGCTGCTGACGATTGACCGCCTTGGCCCGCTCCGGTTGGTGCCGCAGGCGGCGCTCTCCCCGCCAAGGCCATGGGGTCCTCCTCCCTCTCCAACAGCGGCGGGTCTTGGATGATCTCCTCCGCCAAGGGCAACGGGGTGTCGGGGGCTACGGCTCGGAGAGGAACGACGAGCAGCGGTGGCTGGCTGCGCGAGCTTTCCGCCTCCGTCTCCGCGGTAGCCGCCTCCCTCTGGGCCTTGGCTACCGCTTCGGTCTGCTCCTTCACCGCCTGGGCGGCCGCCTTCTCCGCCGCCTCGCGCTCCTCCTGTGCTTTGCGGGCGTTCCGCTCTATGGCCTCCCTAAGATCGGCGCGGGGGTCCACGTGGCGGGAGCTCGAAGACCCTCCAGCCGGCCCCACGACGGAGCCGCCCGGGCCCCGCTCAAGGGAAAGCGGCGCCCTGTCCAGCAAGCGAGGAAAAGTTAAGAAGACATTCGAAGAAAAAGAGAACAATAACGAGAATGCGGCAAGGTAATTGAAGACTTACGCCGAGACCACCTGGGGCTGTTTCACAGCCTTGCGGAAGCGGGCCGCCTTCGCGGCCGCCTTATCTCGCTTTGTCGCCACGACGGAAGGCTTGGACTTCTTTGGCCGACTGCCGAAGAGGCCTAGAGCGGCCCGGCGCTTCTGCGCGCCGCCGGCAGCCGGCGCGATAGACGAGCCCGCGCCCTGTTGGTCGGCCGCCGGCTGGCGACGCGGAGCGACTTCGGCCTCGAAGTCGTCCGGCCAGTCCTCGAAGCTCGCGGTGAACCTTGAGCCTCCGGGCTCGGCACTGTCCCCCACGACGGCGTCTTCCATGGCGGCCGCCCCCAAGTCCGGGTCGTCAACGTCATCCACCGTGCGGTCGGGGGCGTACTGGCGTTCAATCCCTGCCACCCCGGCTGGCGGCACAAGAAGAGGGTTCTGCTCAAAGAACCGACTGGTCAGAAGCCGGCCGTCATGAAGCCGGCTGACGACAAAAAAAAGAAGATAAAGAGAGAAACTTACCATGGGTGGAGGATTGGCGCGAGAATACGGCGCCTTGCCGTATTGCCAGTCCCCGCCGAGCTTGCAGTTGGCAATATAATTGACCATGAGCGCCGCCTCCGCGTGGGGCATCTCCCATGTGCTCAGCCGGCTTGGGTCGATGCAGCTGCTCATCTGACACATCATGTGGGGCCGGCTTTGGAGAGGAAGGATCCGGCGCTCCACGAAGGCGGCCACCAAGTCGGCCCCGCGCAAGCCTTCCGAATGAATCAGCACCCGAAGCCGGGAGATGGCGGCGTTCCCGGGCGGAGACAACGACCGGGACCGGAAGCTCCACGAGGGCTGCCTCCCAGCCGGCGGGCCGGCTACGTAAGCCGGCAGGTTGATGTAGTCTTCTTGCTCGGCGACGTTCTTCACATAGAAATAAGATCTCTGCCAGACCTTTACCGACTAGATCAGGGGGATGGGCGGGAACGGATTGTTCTCGCTCGCCCTCCTCATGGTGATGAAGGCTCCGCAGGGGGCGGGCACGCCGGCGACAACTGTGCCGAGCTTGCTCTGGAAGAACTCTCCCCAGAGCTCCAGCGTGGGGAGCAGCCCCAAGAAGCCTTCGCAGAGGGAGACGAAGGCCGACAGCAGCATCACCGCATTGGGCGTGAGGTGATGCGGCTGGAGGTTGTAGAAGTCGAGGAAGGAGCGCAGAAACCCGCTCGCCGAGAGGCCGAAGCCGCGCAGGCAGTGTGAGCGGAAGACGACCCGCTCGCCCTCCTCCGGCGCCGGTGAGATCTCCCTCGCGGGCGCTAGGCGGACCTGTACGCGGTCGGCGCCGGGCAGGCGCCGGGTCTGGCGAAGGAACTCCACGTGGTCTTCATGGACGTTGGAGCCGTCCCAGGAGCTTGACAACACCATGGGAGCAAGGTGGCGTGGAGACGCGACGGCACTGAGACGGGAAGCTACGGCGGCAGCGAAAGGAAGAAGATGAGGGTTAGAAGGGACGGAGCGGGAGGGAGCGCGCGAACCTCTGTCGCTCGCCCTCCTCCCCCTACTTATAGGCTCACATGGCGGAGCCGAGGAGGCGCGGCGTGGGGAAGCGTGGGGATCGATCGTGCCCACTCCCCACGTCCCGCGATTATCGAGCCTTAACGGCGAGACGAAACTGCCTTGAGAAGGCGAGCGGCCCCTGTGGGCCACGGAAGATCCGTGCCCGGACCGAGGCTCGCAAGTGGCGGGCCCGGGCCTGCGGCGGCGTCCCTTCGCGCGCGTGCGCACGCAGGATCCTGCCGCCACGTGGCCGCGAGAGGGCCCGTGGTCAGCACGTAGGTCCCCTCTCCTCCCGCCTACACGGGCTCTCTGAAGTCGACGTACGCCCGCAAAGCCGGCTCTTCAGGATAGGAAGCTGACCAAGCTTCTCGTTCCCCTGCTCACCTCGGAGCTCGATCAGCTTTGGGGACTACTATCTTAGTAAATAGCCATGGGTAGCCTAGCCGGCCTCCCCTGGCAGTTCTGAAAAAGTTACGAGCCCGCCCGGCTCTCAAGAATCCAAGACATGGGGCCGCCTTCCCCTAGCTGGCTGCAGCCCAGGCCGGCTTTCGGAAGGCGGTCCGACTTTAGCCCTCCTGAGAAGGCCGACTCCAAGAAACCGGCCATGAGAAGGCCGACTCCAAGAAGCCAGCTCCCCATAAAGCGGTCAAGACCGTACCCACAAAGTTTGCGCCCACCTAGCGGCGGTGCGACGGGGCGTGGCTACAGTAAAGCCTGCCACCCCCGAATCCCGGAGCACGCCTGGCAGAGTGCACCGTACGGGGTAGGCGTGACCCGTCCGGCGCAGCACTGTTGCCATGCTGACTCTGGCATCACCCATGACGGGCCGCCAGCATGGCCCATCGACGGTGGGCCCCTTCGAGCAGAGAGACGCCCGAAGGTGGCCACGCCTCCAACTAGTCGGCCCAAGACAGAGCCGGCTCCCCGCAGCCGGCTTGCCGCCTCCCTCAAGGAAGACACCCCATTAAGGAGACAAGACGCGGTAAGGCTACAGCAATCGCCCGACAGGCGGCGGTACTGTAGCCGCGCTTACCACAATGAAGCTCACGTCAACAAGATAAAGCCACAGTGACCAGCCGCCGACCAGGCCCTGGGCAATGGGGCCTGCCTGTCGACCAAGGAGCTGGCAGCCGGCGGGACCCACCAGTCGGCGGGCCCCAGCAGCCGGCGCAGAAGCCGGCGAGCGCAGTCACAGACGGCTGGGCCCCACGCCCAGCCGGATTACCATTGTACCCCCGGGGGGTAGGCCTATATAAACCCCCCGGAGCACCCATGCAAAGGGTTGGACCCCCTGCTAGTTCTAGACACCACACAAGGAGAAGAAGCAGGCTAGTCGTGCCCTCTCTTCCTCCTCCCCCCGAAAACAGCTCAAGGAGCGTTGTGTAGCTACCTAATTCATCGAGTGAGCATGCGGAGACCCCGCAGAGCAGCAGTAGGGGTGTTATCTCCTCGGAGAGCCCCGAAGCTGGGTAAGATCCGCCGGCGTGCATGTCTTAGCCTCATCCCGCTTCCAGGCACCGGCGATGTCTTACTGGTTACCACAAAGATAAGCCACCCGTTGGCATATGTCGCACCCACCACCCGACAGTGAATATATGGAGTCGGGGTTGAGGTCGATGGAGTCCTAGGGGGCCCATGAGGTAGGGGGCACGCCGGGGGGGGGGGGGCTGATGAAACTATGTACCTAGGGTAAGGCACCCTTCCTTAGGGCACCGTCCTAAATCAGAAGCATTCGAGGAATAGCATCATTCAATGGACTACGAGGTGTTCCACTCGGAAGACTTAAAGTCAGTCGACCACAACAGATATCACTCGACGGACAGAAGATCTAAAGTCACTCTACACAACAACGGTTGGACGTTTAATCCATAGGCTTAATAGGCATTTATGTCACTTAATTCCTAGCGTTACCAGTAATGCCCCCTCTTGATGTACCTTAAAACCCTTGTAACATGAGCTGGCTGGGGTATAGGCGCACTCTATATAAGCCACCCCCTCCACTGGCACAAGGGTTCGTATCCCCTGTAAACACACACATACATAACCCAGTCGACCGCCTCTAGGCACCGAGACGTAGGGCTGTTACTTCCTCCGCGAAGGGCCTGAACTCGTAAAACTCGTGTGTACAACTTCGCCATAGCTAGGATCTTTCCTCCTCATACCTACCCCCATTCTACTGTCAGTCTTTGATCCACGATAGTTGGCGCCCACCGTGGGGCCGGTGTCTTAGCGACTTTTTGGTGGAGTTGTGATTTTTCCGATTCTCATCATCATGGTTTCCGCCGGCGGACTGGTTGAGGGCCGCGAGATCCGTCTCGGCGCGCTCGTGTTCATCACCGACGACTCCGCCTGCCTCCAGGAGGCTCCACTCGACGTTGATGCGCTCCCCATACGCGGGGCGATGCACTTTCGCGCGTGCGTCCACGACGTCCTTCTCCGGCAACCGTCGACCTAGTATCGGTCGCTTCCTATGGTGTCCTCGTCCCTCGCTGCTCGCCGGCACAAGCGTTCCGGTCGGTTGCGGCTCTAGCGGTGGATGAGACATGCGGTGGACCGCCAGTCGGCCACCTCACAAGTTGTGGCAATCGAGCCCGACGAAACTCTCTACGGCCTATTCGACTGGCTCCATCGAGACCACATCCGAGTGCGACAGCAGCGATCCCGCAGCGGAAGTCTTGATGGTCAATGGACCACCCAGTCCTCCTGGCTTGTCTCGCGATGACGGTGGTGATCGTGGAGGCGATCCATCGCGCGTTCACGAAGAGTACTGCCCCGAGCCCCTTTCTTCGCAGCGAAGGGAAGAGCTTCGCCGCCGCAACATGGATGCACTCCACACTCCTATCGTTGGAGAAACCCCTGAGGCCCGGGCCTTGGAGGAAGTGCGCCTGGCCAACTTGGCTGAGCGCACTCGACTAGAAAACCTACAGCATGCGCTCGACGAGCATGCTCGGCAGCAGGTCCCTGAATCCAGTCGAGGCACCTTTTTCCGATTCAAAATCTCACAGCCGCAACCCGAATAGCAGAGTGAATCCAGTCGTCCCAGTCGGAGGCAGGCAGGGGTTTGATGCAGATCCGGGCCTTGCTCCGAGCAGCTGGGGAATAGAACACAACAGTGTCTCAGTCGCGGAATAGGATTCATAGCAGGTATGTGGTGGCAGATACAGTACAGTCGGCCCACAGCCCAAGATCGCCCCTGCGGCATGAAGGACGTGGGCACAGGCAAGATCAGTACAGAAACCATGAGAAATATGATCACCGCCTCGGCCGCGACGACCAACGTCGAGTGCCCACGCCTCCTCCAAGGAGTGGGTCATATGTGCCTCGGCGGCATGATGACAGACGCCCTCACAGCGGTGAGCGAAGAATAGCAGTCGACCCAAGGGAGCCAGGATTTGATGCGAGATCAATTCTCGTTCAAGGTCTGGTTGACAGGAACAGAGCACACAGAGAAGACCATGACAGAGATTATCCGACTGGCAGTAGAGTGCACGTTTCAGGTCCCGAGTGTTTCAGTAGAGCCATCAGGGCCACAGTTATTCCTCCCAATTTCAGGTTGGCGACTGGAGTCAGCAAATTTACGGCTGAGTCTAATCCTGACACTTGGCTTGAGGACTACTGAGTGGCTGTACAAATTGGTGGTGGCAATGATGAAGTCACCGTGAAGCACCTTCCTCTGATGTTGGAAGGCTCGGCCAGGGCATGGCTGAAGCAGTTGGCACCTGGCAGTATATTCAGTTGGGAGTAACTCGCCCGAGTGTTTGTTAGGACTTTTGAAGGTACTTGCAAGCGACCAGCGGGGTTGACTGAATTACAGAGTTGTGTGCAAAAACCGAATGAAACCCTGAGAGGCTATATCCAGAGATGGATCACGTTACACCATACAGTGGAGAATGTGTCAGATCACCAAGCAGTTTGTGCCTTCAAGGAAGGCGTTAAGTATCGGGAGTTGAATCTGAAATTCGGTCGGATAGGAGATATGTCCCTGACTTGGCTGATGGAGATTGCCACCAAATACGCTAACGGCGAAGAAGAAGACCGACTCTGGAGTGGCAAACACAAAATGGTCGCCCAGGACACCGGTGGAGGTACTTCCAATCAGAAACAGAAACGTAAGGCCGAGCCACCTGCTCCTGGCGGGGCTTTAGTTGTGGCTCAAGGAAAGTTCAAGGGGAAGCCCAAAGGTCCCTGGAACCCCAAGAAAGTGAAAGATCAAGACGGAAATGATGTGTTGGATTTGCCATGTCACATTCACACCAAGAAAGATGAAGAGGGTAATCTGATTTATCCTAAGCACACCACTCGGCAGTGTCGACTCCTGATCCAGTAGTTCCGAGAGAAACAACCCAAGGAGAAGGAAAAAGAGTCAGACAAGGGTGACGATAAGGAGGATGATGATGATGGTTTTCCCAACGTCAACTCCACTCTGATGATTTTTGCTGATGTTGAGAGCAAAAGTCGATTGAAAGTTATCAACAGAGAAGTGAACATGGTTGCTCCGGCAACACCAGGTTATTTGAAGTAGTCCCAGATTGCCATCACGTTCGACCAGTCTGGCCATCCAGCATGTATAGCCACACATGAGAGGCAAGCGTTGGTGGTTGACCCAGTTGTTGAAGGCACCCGACTGACTAAAGTGCCGACAGATGGTGGTAGTGGCCTGAATATCCTTTATGCTGAAACCTTGAAGGGAATGGGGATTCCGATGTCCAAGCTCAGCAAAAGTAATATGAGTTTCCATGGCATGATACTTGGCAAGAAGGCTGAATCACTCGGCCAGATCGCCCTTGATGTGGTTTTCGGTGATTCCAAGAATTACCGCCAGGAAAAGTTGACATTTGAAGTATTGGATTTCCAGAGTGCTTATCATGTTATTCTGGGTAGGCCTGCCTATGCACGGTTCATGGGTGGACCTGTTCGCGAACGTAGCAGAATTTTAAAATTTTCTACGCATAACCAAGATCAATCTATGGAGTCATCTAGCAACGAGGGAGAGAGGAGTGCATCTACATACCCTTGTAGATCACGAGCGGAAGCGTTCAAGAGAACGGGGTTGATGGAGTCGTACTCAACGTGATTCAAATCACCGATGACCTAGTGCCGAACGGACGGCACCTCCGCGTTCAACACACGTACGGTTGGGAGACGTCTCCTCCTTCTTGATCCAGCAAGGGGGAACGAAAGGTTGATGAAGATCCAGCAGCACGACGGCGTGGTGGTGGAAGCAACGGTGATCTCGGCAGGGCTTCGCCAAGCGCTGGGAGATGGAGGAGTGTCACGGGAGGGGGAGGGAGAGGCCAGGGGCTTGGGTGTGCAGCCCTCCCTCCCCCCACTAAATATAGGGTGCCTAGGGGGGGCGCCGACCATAGGAGATCCAATCTCCTAGGGAGGGGGCGGCGGCCAAGGGGGTGCCTTGCCCCCCAAGGCAAGGGTGGCGCCCGCACCCCTAGGATTTCTAACCCTAGGCGCAGGGGGAGGCCCAAGGGGGGGCGCACCAGCCCACTAGGGGCTGGTTCCCCTCCCACTTCAGCCCATGGGGCCCTCCGGGATAGGTGGCCCCACCCGGTGGACCCCCGGGACCCTTCCGGTGGTCCCGGTACAATATCGGTGACCCCGAAACCTTCTCAAAGGCCGAAACTGGACTTCCTATATATAAATCTTTACCTCCGGACCATTTCGGAACTCCTCGTGACGTCCGATATCTCATCCGGGACTCCGAACAACTTTTGGGTTACCGTGTGCTAATATCTCTACAACCCTAGCGTCATCGAACATTAAGTGTGTAGACCCTACGGGTTCGGGAGACATGCAGACATGACCGAGAAGCCTCTCCGGTCAATAACCAACAACGGGATCTGGATACCCATGTGGGCTCCCACAAGCTCCACGATGATCTCATTGGATGAACCACGATGTCGAGGATTCAATCAATCCGTATACAATTCCCTTTGTCAATCGGTATGTTACTTGCCCGAGACTCGATCGTCGGTATCCCAATACCTTGTTTAGTCTCGTTACCGGCAAGTCACTTTACTCGTATCGTAATGCATGATTGCGTGATCAATCACTTGATCATTTTGAGCTCATTATGATGATGCATTACTGAGTGGGCCCAGAGATACCTCTCCGTCATATGGAGTGACAAATCCCAGTCTCGATTTGTGCTAACCCAACAGACACTTTCGAAGATACCTGTAATGTACCTTTATAGTCACCCAGTTACATTGTGACGTTTGGCACACCCAAGGCACTCCTACGGTATCCGGGAGTCGCACAATCTCATGGTCTAAGGAAATGATACTTGACATTCAGAAAAGCTATAGCAAACGAACTACACGATCTTTGAGCTAAGCTTAGGATTGGGTCTTGTCCATAACATCATTCTCCTAATGATGTGATCCCGTTATCAATGACATCTAATGTCCATAGTCAGGAAACCATGACTATCCTTTGATCAACGAGCTAGTCAACTAGAGGCTCACTAGGGAAGTGTTGTGGTCTATGTATTCACACATGTATTACGATTTCCGGATAACACAATTATAGCATGAACAATAGACAATTATCATGAACAAAGAAATATAATAATAACCATTTTATTATTGCCTCTAGGGCATATTTCCAATAGTCTCCCACTTGCACTAGAGTCAATATTCTAGTTACATTGTGATGAATCGAACACCCATGCAGTTCTGGTGTTGATCATGTTCTGCTCTAGGGAGAGGTTTATTCAACGGATCTGCTACATTCAGGTCCGTATGTTCTTTACAAATATCTATGTCTCCATTTTGAACACTTTCACGAATGGAGTTGAAGCGACGCTTGATATGCCTGGTCTTCCTGTGAAACCTGGGCTCCTTGGCAAGGGCAATAGCTCCAGTGTTGTCACAGAAGAGAGTCATCGGGCCCGACGCATTGGGTATGACTCCTAGGTCGGTAATGAACTCCTTCACCCAGACTGCTTCTTGTGTTGCCTCCAAGGCTGCCATGTACTCCGCTTCACATGTAGATCCCGTCACAACGCTTTGCTTGCAACTGCACCAGCTTACTGCCCCACCATTCAAAATATACACGTATCCGGTTTGTGACTTAGAGTCATCCACATCTGTGTCGAAGCTAGCATCGACGTAACTCTTTACGACGAGCTCTTCGTCACCTCCATAAACGAGGAACATTTCCTTAGTCCTTTTCAGGTACTTCAGGATATTCTTGACCACTGTCCAGTGTTCCATGCCGGGATTACTTTGGTACCTTCCTACCAAACTTACGGCAAGGTTTACATCAGGTCTGGTACACAGCATAGCATACATGATAGACCCTATGGCCGAGGCATAGGGGACACCACTCATCTTTTCTCTATCTTCTTCCGTGGTCGGGCATTGAGCCGTGCTCAATCTCGTACCTTGCAATACAGGCAAGAATCCCTTCTTTGACTGATCCATTTTGAACTTCTTCAATATCTTGTCAAGGTACGTACTCTGTGAAAGACCAATGAGGCGTCTCGATCTATCTCTATAGATCTTGATGCCTAATATATAAGCAGCTTCTCCAAGGTCCTTCATTGAAAAACACTTGTTCAAGCAGGCCTTTATGCTTTCCAAGAATTCTATATCATTTCCCATCAACAGTATGTCATCCACATACAATATGAGAAATGATATAGAGCTCCCACTCACTTTCTTGTAAATGCAGGCTTCTCCATAAGTCTGCATAAACCCAAACGCTTTGATCATCTCATCAAAGCGAATGTTCCAACTCCGAGATGCTTGCACCAGCCCATAAATCGAGCGTTGGAGCTTGCACACCTTGTCAGCATTCTTAGGATCGACAAAACCTTCCGGCTGCATCATATACAATTCTTCCTTAAGGAAACCATTAAGGGATGTTGTTTTGACGTCCATTTGCCATATCTCATAATCATAGAATGCGGCAATTTCTAACATGATTCGGACGGACTTCAGCTTCGCTACGGGTGAGAAAGTCTCATCATAGTCAACCCCTTGAACTTGTCGATAACCCTTAGCGACAAGCCGAGCTTTATAGATGGTCACATTACCATCCGCGTATGTCTTCTTCTTAAAGATCCATTTATTTTCTATGGCTCGCTGATCAATGGGCAAGTCAGTCAAAGTCCATACTTTGTTTTCATACATGGATCCTATCTTGGATTTCATGGCTTCCAGCCATTTGTCAGAATCCGGGCCCGCCATCACTTCTTCATAGTTCGAAGGTTCACCGTTGTCTAACAACATGATTTCCAAGACAGGGTTGCCGTACCACTCTGGTGCGGAATGTGTCCTTGAGGACCTACGAAGTTCAGTAGCAACTTGATCTGAAGTTTCATGATCATCATCATCAACTTCCTCTCTAGTCTGTGCAGGCACCTCAGGAACATTTTCTTGAGCTGCACCACTTACCGGTTCAAGAGGTAATACTTCATCAAGTTCTACCTTCCTCCCACTTATTTCTTTCGAGAGAAACTCTTTCTCTAGAAAGGACCCATTCTTGGCAACAAAGATATTGCCTTCGGATCTGAGGTAGAAGGTATACCCAACAGTTCCTTTAGGGTATCCTATGAAGACGCATTTTTCCGACTTGGGTTCGAGCTTTTTAGGTTGAAGTTTCTTGACATAAGCATCGCATCCCCAAACTTTTAGAAACGACAGCTTAGGTTTCTTCCCAAACCATAATTCATACGGTGTCGTCTCAACGGATTTTGACGGAGCCCTATTTAAAGTGAATGCGGCAGTCTCTAAAGCATAGCCCCAAAATGATAGCGGTAAGCCGGTAAGAGACATCATAGATCGCACCATATCTAATAGAGTGCGATTATGATTTTCGGACACACCATTACGCTGAGGTGTTCCAGGCAGCGTTAGTTGTGAAACTATTCCACATTTTCTTAAGTGTGTGCCAAATTCGTGACTCAAGTATTCTCCCCCACGATCTGATCGCAAGAACTTGATTTTCCTGTCACGTTGATTCTCAACCTCACTCTGAAATTCCTTGAACTTTTCAAAGGTCTCAGACTTGTGTTTCATTAAGTAGACATACACATATCTACTCAAGTCATCAGTGAGGGTGAGAACATAACGATAGCCACCGCGAGCCTCAACACTCATTGGACCGCACACATCAGTATGTATGATTTCCAATAAGTTGGTTTCTCGCTCCATTGTTCCTGAGAACGGAGTCTTGGTCATTTTACCCATGAGGCATGGCTCGCACGTGTCAAATGATTTGTAATCAAGAGACTCTAAAAGTCCATCTGCATGGAGCTTCTTCATGCGTTTGACACCTATGTGACCAAGGTGGCAGTAACACAAGTATGTGGGACTATCATTATCAACCTTACATCTTTTGGTATTCACACTATGAATATGTGTAGCATTGCGCTCGAGATTCATTAAGAATAAACCATTCACCATCGGAGCATGACCATAAAACATATCTCTCATATAAATAGAACAACCATTATTCTCGGATTTAAATGAGTAGCCATCTCGAATTAAATGAGATCCTGATACAATGTTCATGCTCAAAGCTGGCACTAAATAACAATTATTAAGGTTTAAAACTAATCCCGTAGGTAAATATAGAGGTAGTGTGCCGACGGCGATCACATCGACCTTGGAACCATTCCCAACGCGCATCGTCACCTCGTCCTTCGCCAGTCTTCGCTTATTCCGCAGCTCCTGCTTTGAGTTACAAATGTGAGCAACCGCACCGGTATCAAATACCCATGAGCTACTACGAGTACTGGTAAGGTACACATCAATTACATGTATATCACATATACCTTTCGTGATGCCGGCCTTCTTGTCTGCTAAGTATTTGGGGCAGTTCCGCTTCTAGTGACCACTTCCCTTGCAATAAAAACACTCAGTCTTGGGCTTGGGTCCATTCTTTGGCTTCTTCCCGGCAGCTTGCTTACCGGGCGCGGCAACTCCCTTGCTGTCCTTCTTGAAGTTCTTCTTACCCTTGCCTTTCTTGAACTTAGTGGTTTTATTCACCATCAACACTTGACGTTCCTTTTTGACTTCTACCTCTGCTGATTTCAGCATTGCAAATATTCAGGAATGGTCTTTTCCATCCCCTGCATATTGAAGTTCATCACAAAGCTCTTGTAGCTCGGTGGAAGCGACTGAAGGATTCTGTCAATGACCGCGTCATCCGGGAGATTAACTCCCAGCTGAGTCAAGCGGTTATGCAACCCAGACATTTTGAGTATGTGCTCGCTGACAGAACTATTTTCCTCCATCTTACAGCTGAAGAACTTGTCGGAGACTTCATATCTCTCGACCCGGGCATGAGCTTGAAAAACCATTTTCAGCTCTTCGAACATCTCATATGCTCCGTGTCTCTCAAAATGCTTTTGGAGCCCCGGTTCTAAGCTGTAAAGCATACCGCACTGAACGAGGGAGTAATCATCAGCACGTGTCTGCCAAGCGTTCATAACTTCTTGGTTCTGTTGGACGGGTGCGTCACCTAGCGGTGCTTCTAGGACATAATATTTCTTGGCAGCTATGAGGATGATCCTCAGGTTCCGGACCTAGTCCGTATAGTTGCTACCATCGTCTTTCAGCTTGGTTTTCTCTAGGAACACGTTGAAGTTGAGGACAACGTGGGCCATTTGATCTACAAGACATATTGTAAAGATTTTAGACTAAGTTCATGATAATTAAGTTCATCTAATCAAATTATTAAATGAAGTCCCACTCAGATAGACATCCCTCCAATCATCTAAGTATAACATGATCCGAGTTAACTAGGCCGTGTCCGATCATCACGTGAGACGGACTAGTCAACATCGGTGAACATCTTCATGTTGATCGTATCTTCTATACGACTCATGCTCGAACTTTCGGTCTTTTGTGTTCCGAGGCCATGTCTGTACATGCTAGGCTTGTCAAGTCAACCTAAGTGTATTGCGTGTGTAAATTAGTCTTACACCCGTTGTATTCGAACATTAGAATCTATCACACCCGATCATCACGTGGTGCTTCAGAACAACGAACCTTCGCAACGGTGCACAGTTAGGGGGGACACTTTCTTGAAATTATTACAAGGGATCATCTTATTTAAGCTACTGTCGTTCTAAGCAAATAAGATGTAAAACATGATAAACATCACATGCAATCAAATAGTGACATGATATGGCCAATATCATTTGCTCCTTTGATCTCCATCTTCGGGGCTCCATGATCATCGTTCTCACCGGCATGACACCATGATCTCCATCATCATGATCTCCATCATCGTGTCTTCTTGAAGTTGTCTCGTCATCTATTACTTCTACTACTATGGCTAATGCTTTAGCAATAAAGTAAAGTAATTACATGACGTTTATGTTGACACGCAGGTCATAAATAAATAAAGACAACTCCTATGGCTCCTGCCGGTTGTCATACTCATCGACATGCAAGTCGTGATTCCTATTACAAGAACATGATCAATCTCATACATCACATATATCATTCATCATTCATCACAACCTTTGGCCATATCACATCACAAAACACTTGCTGCAAAAACATGTTAGACGTCCTCTAATTGTTGTTGCAAGTTTTTATGTGGCTGCTATAGGTTTCTAGCAAGAACGTTTCTTACCTATGCCAAAACCACAATGTGAATTGCCAATTTCTATTTACCCTTCATAAGGACCTTGTTCATCGAATCCGATCCGACTAAAGTGGGCGAGACAGACACCCGCCAGCCACCTTATCCAACTAGTGCATGTCAGTCGGTGGAACCGGTCTCACGTAAGTGTACGTGTAAGGTTGGTCCGGGCCGCTTCATCCCACGATGCCGCCGAATCAAGATAAGACTAGTAACGGCAAGCAAATTGAAAATATCGACGGCCACAACTACTTTGTGTTATACTCGTGCATATATAGTAACTACGCATAGACCTAGCTCATGATGCCACTTTTGGGGAACGTAGCAGAATTTTAAAATTTTCGACGCATCACCAAGATCAATCTATGGAGTCATCTAGCAACAAGGGAGAGAGGAGTGCATCTACATACCCTTGTAGATCACGAGCGGAAAGCGTTCAAGAGAACGGGGTTGATGGAGTCGTACTCGAGGTGATTCAAATCACCGATGACCTAGTGCCGAACAGACGGCACCTCCGCGTTCAACACACGTACGGTTGGGAGATGTCTCCTCCTTCTTGATCTAGCAAGGGGGAAGGAGAGGTTGATGAAGATCCAGCAGCACGACGGCGTGGTGGTGGAAGCAACGGTGATCTCGACAGGGCTTCACCAAGCGCTGGGAGATGGAGGAGTGTCACGGGAGGGAGAGGGAGAGGCCAGGGGCTTGGGTGCGCATCCCTCCCTCGCCCCCACTATATATAGGGTGCCTAGGGGGGCGCCGGCCCAAGGAGATCCAATCTCCTAGGGGGAGCGGCGGCCAAGGGGGTGCCTTGCCCCCCAAGGCAAGGGTGGCGCCCCCATCCCTAGGGTTTCTAACCCTAGGCGCAGGGGGAGGCCCAAGGGGGGGGGCGCACCAACCCACTAGGGGCTGGTTCCCCTCCCACTTCAGCCCACGGGAACCTCCGGGATAGGTGGCTCCACCCGGTGGACCCCCGGGACCCTTCCGGTGGTCCCGGTACAATACCGGTGACCACGAAACCTTCCCGAAGGCCGAAACTGGACTTCCTATATATAAATCTTTACCTCCGGACCATTCCAGAACGCCTCATGACGTCCGGGATCTCATCCGGGACTCCGACAACTTTCGGGTTACCGTGTGCTAATATCTCTACAACCCTAGTGTCATCGAAACTTAAGTGTGTAGACCCTACGGGTTCGGGAGACATGCAGACATGACCGAGAAGCCTCTCCGGTCAATAACCAACAGCGGGATCTGGATACCCATGTTGGCTCCCACAAGCTCCATGATGATCTCATCAGATGAACCACGATGTCGAGGATTCAATCAATCCGTATACAATTCCCTTTGTCAATCGGTACGTTACTTGCCCGAGACTCGATCGTCGGTATCCCAATACGTTGTTCAGTCTCGTTACCGGCAAGTCACTTTACTCGTACAGTAATGCATGATCCCATGATCAATCACTTTATCACTTTGAGCTCATTATGATGATGCATAACCGAGTGGGCCCAGAGATACCTCTCTGTCATACGGAGTGACAAATCCCAGTCTCGATTCGTGCCAACCCAACAGAAACTTTCGGAGATACCTGTAATGTACCTTTATAGTCACCCAGTTACGTTGTGACGTTTGGCACACCCAAGGCACTCCTACAGTATCCGGGAGTTGCACAATCTCATGGTCTAAGGAAATGATACTTGACATTCAGAAAAGCTACAGCAAACGAACTACACGATCTTTGAGCTAAGCTTAGGATTGGGTCTTGCCCATCACATCATTCTCCTAATGATGTGATCCCGTTATCAATGACATCTAATGTCCATAGTCAGGAAACCATGACTATCCTTTGATCAACGAGCTAGTCAACTAGAGGCTCACTAGGGACGTGTTGTGGTCTATGTATTCACACATGTATTACGATTTCCGGATAACACAATTATAGCATGAACAATAGACAATTATCATGAACAAAGAAATATAATAATAACCATTTTATTATTGCCTCTAGGGCATATTTCCAACAGGACCTTGTTACGTGTACCCCAAATTGAAAATGCCTGGTCCCAGAGGAGTGATCACTATCACTGGCAATCGGCAGAAGGCAGAAGAGTGCTTCCAGAAGGGCTCAAAAATCACCGATGCTCAAATGGCAGCAGTCGAAATGCAAGAATACCAGAAAAATGCAGATCCGAGTGATTTGTTGCGCTCCAAGAAGCCTGCCACAGATTCTGCATTTCAGTCGTCCGGTGAAACCAAGCCGATTCATATTCACCCGACAGATCCTAATGCTGCTCCTACTCATATCTCAACATCACACGATAGCAAATAGGAAGAAGCGCTCATCCAGTTCCTTCGTGAGAACTAGGACATCTTTGCATGGAAACCTTCCAACATGCCGGGTGTACCCAGGGGGCTGGCTGAGCATCGTTTGCGAGTCGACCCGAAAGTAAAACCAGTCAAGGAATATCCTCGACGGTCCGCCGTACAGAAGAGGAAAGCAATTGGTGAAGAAGTGGCTCGGCTCTTGGCAGCTGAGTTCATCCGAGAGATTTACCACTCCGAGTGTCTCGCCAATTTTGTTATGCCCCCCAAGAAGGACGGCTCACTTCGCATGTGCATTGACTTCAAGCATGTCAATTGGGCCTGCCCAAAAGATCATTTTCCTCTCCCCCGCATCGACCAGATTGTCGACTCGACTGCGGGGTGTGAGCGTTTGTCTTTCCTAGACGCCTATTCCGGGTATCATCAGATCCTACTGTATGGACCCAATGAAATAAAAACAACTTTCATCACACCAGTTGGGTGTTTTTGTTATGTCACCATGCCGTTCCCAGAGGATGAAGAAGAGGCCGGACAGATCGTCCGCCGCTCCAAAGCTTTTACTATGATAAGAGGGCAGTTGTCCAGAGAAAGTGTAACTGGAGTCAGCCAGAAATTCATAACACCAGAAGAAGGTCGAGTGATCCTCAACGACATCCACTCGGGAACCTGTGGTCACCATGTGTCCTCTCATACCATTGTGGCCAAAGCATACTGAGCAGGATTTTATTTGCCACGGGCAAATGAGATGGCACAAGAGATAGTCGACAGATGTGAAGGTTGTCAGTTTTATTCCAACATGTCTCACAAGCCTGTGTCAGCACTAAAGACCATTCCACTCGTCTGGCCCTTCACTGTTTGGGGTTAGGACATGGTTGGACCTCTGAGAATGGGTAGGAGCGGCTTCACTCATGTACTCGTGGAAGTCGACAAGTTCACCAAATGGATTGAAGCCAAACCTATCAAAAGTCTTGAAGCCAGTACTGCGGTCAGTTTCATCAGAGATTTACCATTCAGATATGGTGTTCCACACAGCATCATCACTGACAATGGGTCGAACTTCGATTCTGATGAGTTTAGAGCCTTCT
The DNA here is from genome assembly GCF_002162155.2 of Triticum dicoccoides. Classification (NCBI taxonomy): domain Eukaryota; kingdom Viridiplantae; phylum Streptophyta; class Magnoliopsida; order Poales; family Poaceae; genus Triticum; species Triticum dicoccoides. The sequence goes on along the minus strand of NC_041380.1, from coordinate 547,282,821 downwards.
GCGCTTCCCAAGGCACTCGAGTCGACTATGCTTCAGTCGCCCATCCCCAATCGAATGGACAAGTTGAAAGAGCAAACATGTTGATTCTCAAAGGACTGAAACCCTGACTGATGCGTGATCTCAAGAACGTGGCAGGCGCCTGGGTCGATGAACTTCCATCAGTGCTTTGGGGTTTGAGAACAACTCCTAATCGGTCGACTGGCCGAACTCCATTCTTCTTGGTGTATGGAGATGAAGCTGTACTTCTGAGTGACTTGCTTCACGATGCACCCCGAGTCGATCTTTTCTCAGAAGATGAAGCAGAACAGGCTCGGCAAGACGCAGTTGATCTCCTAGAAGAGGAAAGAGAGATGCTCCTGATTCGGTCAACCATTTATCAGCAAGACTCAACGTGAGGGGTCGAGCATTTCAAGAAGGAGACTTGGTTCTTTGACTGGATCAACAGAAGCCACACAAACTCGCCCCTAATTGGGAAGGTCCCTTCATCATCACTAGAGTGCTCCACAACGGAGCATACCACTTATACAATGTCGAGCACAAGAAAGACGAGCCACGCGCTTGGAATGCGGAGTTGCTCCGCCCCTTTTACACTTAAGCATTCAGAATGATTGAGATGTAATAAGAGATAGCATTTAGTTTGATTATCAAAGACACAAATTTACAGTCTCTTAAATGATTGTTGTTCCTTTTTATATGTTCAAAATCCCCCAGTGGGTGTCTTAGCTACGAATCCGCTTCGCCTAAGATTGAAAAATCCTACCGAGTGGTGAGCAAGCCTCTCACTCGGAGGCTTAGCTGCGAATCCGTTTTGCCTAAATTTGAAAAATCCTACCGAGTGGTGAGCAAGCCTCTCACTCGGGGGCTTAGCTGTAGTCCAGTACTCACCTAAGTTTGAAAAATCCTACCGAGTGGTGAGCAAGCCTCTCACTCAGGGGCTTAGC
>NC_041380.1:547161458-547281354 GCF_002162155.2 Triticum dicoccoides | reverse complement strand
CTCACTCGGAGGCTTAGCTGCAGTCTAGTACTCGCCTATGTTTAAAAAATGCTACCGAGTGGTGAGCAACCCTCTCACTCAGGGGCTTAGCTGCAGTACAATACTTGACTAAGCTTAAAAAATCCTACCGAGTGGTGAGCAATCCTCTCACTCGGAGGCTTAGCTGCAGTCCAATACTCGCCTAAGTTTAACAAATTCCTACCGAGTGGTGAGCAACCGTCTCACTCGGGGGCTTAGCTGCAGTCCAGTACTCGCCTAAGTTTGAAACACATCCCTATCCACAAGAACGATGAGACGTGGGTCGACTGCAACCTTCTCTTCGGAGCTGCGCCACGAATACAATGTGTGATCCATCCTCATCCGGAAGGACGATGAGGTGCAGGTTGACTGCAACCTTTTCTTCGGAGCTGCGCCACAAATACAATGTGCGCTCCATCCTCATCCACAAGGACAATGAGGTGCAGGTCGACTGCAACCTCCTCTTCGGAGCTGCGCCACAAATACAACTTGTGCTCCATCCTCATCCGCAGGGACGATGAGGTGCAGGTCGACTGCGACCTTCTCTTTGGAGCTGCACCACAAGTACAACGTGCGCTCCATCCTCTTCCGCAAGGACGACGAAGTGCAGGTCGGCTGGGACATCCTCCTCAGAACTGCATCTCAAGTACAAAGACTATTCCGAGTGAAGAACAAGTTCCACTCGACGGCAAACACAAGCACATTCAGAAGATAAACCAAGTTCAGATAAATCCTAAAAGTTCCGGCACACAGATAAAAGTACTCCAGCATCAGGCCCGAAGGAGTTTAACAGTTACAAAATCACTCGACATTCCGAGGCAAATTTAAGGCGAAGTTTGAAGTTTGTTCACTCCGCATGAGGAGGGCTTGCAGGCTCGACGAATTCGTCCAGATCAATTCCATCCACAATTCGAGTGGCAGTAGCAATGAAGGTTTCCATGAAGGATTGGAAGTCATGCCTTTTGGTGTTGGCAACCTTGATAGCTGCCAGCTTCTCTTCTCGAGCTTCCTTGTAGTGGACCCGAACGAGCGACAGAGCCACAGCAGCACCGCATCAGGCAGAAGACTTCTTCCATTCTTGCACTCGACCAGGAACCTCATTGAGTCGAGTCATCAGGGACTCGAGGTCATTTTGAAGCATTGCCCTTGGCCAAAGTGCCGTATCAATGCACGACACCGCCACGTTCAGGCGATCATGTTCATGGCAGCCTCATCACCGACAAGAGAAAGGATGGGGTCCAAACCCGTTTTGATCAATCCAGTCTCTTCTTCGAAGTTTTGGCAGAATTCTGCAGATTCAAAGAATTAATGAGTCGACCGGTTTACGGTAACCCACAAAACAGTAAATCCGTCGGATAAAGAAAAGTACCTTCGAGCATGAGGAAGAGCTTCTTGGCGAGTGCTTTCAGATAAGCTTCCAGGTCGTTTCTTCTGCGGGACATGCTTTCCAGCTGCTCGTTCAGAGTCACTTTATCTTTCTTCAGACGGGTCGCCTCTCGGTTAGACTCGGTAAGAGACATCTTCAGCTTGGTGATCTCCTTCTCTAGCACACTGACCGAAGCCAGCTTCTTGTCAGCCAGTGCAGTCTTCTCCTGGGCCTCCTTTTGCGCAGCGGCAAGTTCGAGATCCTTCTTCGCCAGGGCCTGCCTTATTTTTTCTGCAAGATATACACTTGGGTCAGACAGAAGAGCGAAGAGATAACTTGAGGGACGGTCAAGATAAACAGTCGACAGGTCGTTACCTTTCGTACCAGCAACTTCATCTTGAGCCTTTTTTAAGTTCTGTTGGGCCAGCTCCATGTCAAGGTTGAGTTGCCTCTGCTTTTCCTCGAATTCAGCGAACTTGGAGATAAGTGCACAGGATTTCTACAATCAGTAAAGGATATGTCAATGGACAAGATCAAAGATCATTTGCTTCGGAATTAAACATTCTACAGTAGTCTCGGGGACTACACCTAGTGGGTGCACTTAGCATTCCCCCACTGGTTCAGATTCCACTCGACATGGTCTGACCAGACCGAGTGGAAGGAAAAAAAAGAAAGAGAAAGAAATACTCAGACCCCAACCGACTGCCAGCAGTCGACCGCGGTCCTGGGGACTACAACCAGTGGGTGCACTTAGCTTGTCCCCACTGGTTCAGATTCCGCTCGACATGGTCCGACCATACTGAGTGGAAGAGTGAAAACAACAAAGATGCCAAACACCCACTGGGTGCACAGATGCGAAGTGTAGGATAACAAGAAATTGCATGGAGAAAGGTTTTCAGGTAGCATATCCTAACAGAACAAGTTCAGTCGGAAGCCAACTTACCTGGACATTGGCTCGAAGGGCCGCGCTGGCGTTGTAAGCAGCCTGACTATTTTCGTGCACCACCTTCACTCGTTCCATCATTATGCTAGCTTGGCGAATGGCTTCTGCAGCGGCATCTGCCTGGCTTTCCGGAACGTGATGAGTGGTGAAGAATGGGACTGACGGTCCAAATGCAGCAGCTTGAAGTTCCGAGGCATGAAGCTGAATGGTTGAAGCAAGCACTGGTATAGTTGATGATGTGGGGCGTTCACTCGATACTGGTTCAGCAAAAGTAACAGAAGCCCGAGCCACATCTTCAGGTTGTTGAACTGTCGGCTCTGTCGCCAACACCGATTGGGATGTCTTGCCAGCTGATGCCTTCTTGTTCCTTTTGGGCCTCAGTGACACGTCCTCGTGGTCATCTGGAAGCTCAATGACATTGGGAGGAGCTGCAAAAAGATCAGTCGACCCTAGATCAATCGTTAGAATTTAATCGACCGAGTAACTGAAGACCGGATTACGAGAGTTGTACTTGGGTTGGAGGTGACTTCATCTTCCATCTCTTCATCATCATACTTGTGGGTGGAAGTCCCGGAGGTAGCAGCACTGCAAATTTCAATATTCAGTCGGTCATGTCTATCACAGCGGGTCGACCAAGAAATCAGATCCAACCATTACCCGAAAACAGTAGGAACGACCACTTTGATCTTGGGCAAGGCCTTCGGCGGTTTTGACGGCGTAGCTTTTGGTTGCTTCGGTACCTTCTCAGTCGGTGTTGGAGAAGACGTCCGAGGGTGCTTTGACGACTGTCCAGTCGGCGCAGTCACTTTGTCGTGGATGCTTGCTGGGTCGTGAGTGTGCTTGGATCGCCTTTCCCTATGGGGAGGTGAGTCGACCTCTTCTTCGTCACTTGGGTCGTCACTCTCCTCGTCCTCCTCTTCATCAGAGTGCCACTCGCCGCTCTCGCCTCCGCTCTCCTCCCCCTCTGGATCCTGCTCCTACTCCCCGTTGTGTTGGGGAACGTAGTAATTTCAAAATTTTCCTACGCACACGCAAGATCGTGGTGATGCATAGCAACGAGAGGGGAGAGTGTTGTCCACGTACCCTCGTACACCGAAAGCGGAAGCGTTAGCACAACGCGGTTGATGTAGTCGTACGTCTTCATGATCCGACCGATCAAGTACCGAACGTACGACACCTCCGAGTTCAGCACACGTTCAGCTCGACGACGTCCCTCGAACTCTGATCCAGCCGAGTGTTGAGGGAGAGTTGCGTCAGCACGACGGCGTGGTGACGATGTTGATGTTCTAGCGACGCAGGGCTTCGCCTAAGTACTGCTACAGTATTATCGGGGTGGACTATGGTGGAGGGGGCACCGCACACGGCTAAAAGATCAAATAGATCAATTGTTGTGTCTATGGAGTGCCCCCTGCCCCCATATATAAAGGAGCAAGGGGGGGTGCGGCCGGCCAGGGAGAGGGCGCGCCAGGAGGAGTCCTACTCCCACTGGGAGTAGGACTCCCCCCTTTCCTAGTTGGAATAGGATTCAGGAGAAGGAAAGAGAGAGGAGAAGAAGGAAAGAGGGGGCCGGCCCCCCTTGCCCTAAACCAATTCGGTTTGGGCCTTGGGGGGGGGGCGCCCCACACTCCCCTTGCTTCCCTCTATTTCCACTAAGGCCCATATAGGCCCATTAAGCTCCCGGGGGGTTCTGGTAACCTCCCGGTACTCAGGTAAAATCCCGATTTCACCAGGAACACTTCCGACATCCAAACATAGGCTTCCGATATATCAATCTTCATGTCTCGACCATTTCGAGACTCCTCGTCATGTCCTTGAGCACATCCGGGACTCCGAACAACCTTCAGTACATCAAAACATATGAACTCATAATATAACCGTCATCATAATGTTAAGCGTGCGGACCCTACGGGTTCGAGAACTATGTAGACATGACCGAGACACATCTCCGGTCAATAACCAATAGCGGAACATGGATGATCATATTGGCTCCCACATATTCTACGAAGATCTTTATCGGTCAAACCGCACAACAACATACGGTGTTCCTTTTGTCATTGGTATGTTACTTGCCCGAGATTCGATCGTCGGTATCTCAATACCTAGTTCAATCTCGTTACCGGCAAGTCTCTTTACTCGTTCCGTAATACATCATCCCACAACTAACTCATTAGTTTCAATGCTTGCAAGGCTTAAATGATGTGCATTACCGAGAGGGCCCAGAGATACCTCTCCGACAATCGGAGTGACAAATCCTAATCTCGAAATACGCCAACCCAACAAGTACCTTTGGAGACACCTGTAGAGCACCTTTATAATCACCCAGTCACATTGTGATGTTTGGTAGCACACAAAGTTTTCCTCCGGTAAACGGGAGTTGCATGATCTCATAGTCATAGGAACATGTATAAGTCACGAAGAAAGCAATAGCAGAATACTAAACGATCGTGTGCTAAGCTAACGAAATGGGTCATGTCAATCACATCATTCTCCTAATGATGTGACCCCGTTAATCAAATGACAAGTCATGTCTATGGTTAGGAAACATAACCATCTTTGATCAATGAGCTAGTCAAGTGGAGGCATACTAGTGACAATCTGTTTGTCTATGTATTCACACATGTATTATGTTTCTGGTTAATACAATTCTAGCATGAATAATAAACATTTATCATGATATAAGGAAATAAATAATAACTTTATTATTGCCTCTAGGGCATATTTCCTTCAGTCTCCCACTTGCACTAGAGTCAATAATCTAGTTCACATCGCCATGTGATTTAACATCAATTTTTCACATCACCATGTGATTAACACCCATAGTTCACATCGTCATGTGACCAACATCCAAAGGGTTTACTAGAGTCAATAATCTAGGTCACATCCCTATGTTATTAATATCCAAAGAGTACTAAGGTGTGATCATGTTTTGCTTGTGAGGGAAGTTTAGTCAATGGGTCTGCTACATTCAGATCCGTATGTATTTTACAAATTTCTATGTCAACAATGCTCTGCACGGAGCTACTCTAGCTAATTGCTCCCACTTTCAATATGTATCCAGATTGAGACTTTGAGTCATCTGGATCAGTGTCAAAACATGCATCGACATAACCCTTTACGACGAACCTTTTGTCACCTCCATAATCGAGAAACATATCATTATTCCACTAAGGATAATTTTGACCAATGTCCAGTGATCTACTCCTCGATCACTATTGTAGTCCCTTGCCAAACTCAGGGCAGGGTATACAATAGGTCTGGTACACAGCATGGCATACTTTATAGAACCTATGGCCGAGGCATAGGGAATGACTTTCATTCTCTCTCTATCTTCTGCCGTGGTCGGGTTTTGAGTCTCACTCAACTTCACACCTTATAACACAGGCAAGAACTCCTTCTTTGATTGTTCCATTTTGAGCTACTTCAAAATCTTGTCAAGGTATGTACTCATTGAAAAACTTATCAAGCGTCTTGATCTATCTCTATAGATCTTGATGCTCAATATGTAAGAAGCTTCACCGAGGTCTTTCTTTGAAAAACTCCTTTCAAACATTCCTTTATGCTTTGCAGAATAATTCTACATTATCTCCGATCAACAATATGTCATTAACATATACTTATCAGAAATGTTGTAGTGCTCCCGCTCACTTTCTTGTAAATACAGGCTTCACCGCAAGTCTGTATAAAACTATATGCTTTGATCAACTTATCAAAGCGTATATTCCAACTCCGAGATGCTTGCACCAGTCCGTAGATGGATCACTGGAGCTTGCATATTTTGTTAGTACCTTTAGGATTGACAAAACCTTCTGGTTGCATCATATACAACTCTTCTTTAATAAATCCATTAAGGAATGCAGTTTTGTTTATCCATTTGCCAGATTTCATAAAATGCGGCAATTGCTAACATGATTCGGATAGACTTAAGCATAGATACGAGTGAGAAACTCTCATCGTAGTCAACACCTTGAACTTGTCGAAAACCTTTTTGCGACAATTCTAGCTTTGTAGATAGTAACACTACTATCAGCGTCCGTCTTCCTCTTGAAGATCCATTTAATCTCAATGGCTCGCTGAGGGAGTCCTGGATTAGGGGGTGTCCGGATAGCCGGACTATACCTTCGGCCGGACTCCTAGACTATGAAGATACAAGATTGAAGACTTTGTCCCGTGTCCGGAAGGGACTTTCCTTGGCGTGGAAGGCAAGCTTGGCGATACGAATATGTAGATCTCCTACTATTGTAACCGACTCTGTGTAACCCTAGCCCTGTCCGGTGTCTATATAAACCGGAGGGTTTTAGTCCATAGGGCGAACAACAATCATACCATAGGCTAGCTTCTAGGGTTTAGCCTCCTTGATCTCGTGGTAGATATACTCTTGTGCTACCCATATCATCAATATTAATCGAGCAGGACGTAGGGTTTTACCATTATCAAGAGGGCCCAAACCTAGGTAAAACATCGTGTCCCATGCCTCCTGTTACCATCCGCCTAGACGCACAGTTCGGGACCCCCTACCCGAGATCCGCCGGTTTTGACACCGACATTGGTGCTTTCATTGAGAGTTCCTCTGTGTCGTCACTTTTAGGCCTGATGGCTTCTCCGATCATCAACAGTGATGTGATCCAGGGTGAGACCTTTCTTCGCGGACAGATCTTCGTATTCGGCGGCTTTGCACTGCGGGCCAATTCGCTTGGCCATCTGGAGCAGATCAAAAGCTACGCCCCTGGCCATCAGGTCAGATTTCGAAGTTTGAGCTACATGGTCGACCTCCGCGGAGACTTGATCTTTGACGGATTCGAGCCGCAGCCGAGCGCGCCGCACTGTCTCGATGGGCATGATCTAGCTCTGCCGCTGAACAGTGCCCTGGAAGCCACACCCGCATCAGCTCCGACCCTTAATTCGGAGCCAACTGCGCCAATCGAGGATGGGTGGTTGGACACCTCCTTGGGGGCTGCAATCTCTACGGCGATCGAGCCGAACACCAGCCCTATTCTATGCGAAGCCTGTGACTCCAAGGAGCCAGACTCCTCTCCAGACTCCGAGCCCTCCGCGCCCCTACCGATCAAACCCGATTGGGCGCCGATCATGGAGTTCACCGCCGCGAACATCTTTCAGCACTCGCCCTTCAGCGATATTCTGAATTCACTAAAGTCTCTCTCTTTATCAGGAGAGCCCTGGCCGGACTATGGTCAGCAAGGTTGGGATGCGGATGACGAAGAAATTCAAATCCCACCCACCACCCACTTCGTAGCCACTGTCGATGATTTAACCGACATGCTCGACTTCGACTCCGAAGACATCGACGGTATGGACGCCAATGCAGGAGACGATCAAGAACCAGCGCCTATAGGGAACTGGAAACCCACCTCGTTGTATGATATATACATAGTGGACACCCCAAAAGAAGGCAATGGCGATGGCACAGTGGAGGATGACCCCTCCAAGAAGCAGCCTAAGCGCCAGCGTCAGCGGCGCCGCTCTAAATCCCGCCAAAGCAAAAATGGTGATTCCGGCACGAGAGATAATAACACCCCGGACAGTGCCGAAGACAATCACCTCTAGCAAGATTTAGCACAGGAGGATGGAGAAGCCAGCCCTCATGAGAGAGCGGCAGACAGAGAGGTCGAGGACGATAATTATATGCCTCCCTCCGAAGACGAGGCAAGCGTCGACAACGACGAATTTGTCGTGCCGGAGGATCCTGTCGAACAAGAGCGTTTCAAACGCAGGCTTATGGCCACGGCCAGCAGCCTCAAGAAAAAATAGCAACAGCTTAGAGCTGATCAAGATTTGCTAGCCGACAGATGGACTAAAGTCCTTGCGGCCAAAGAGTATGAACTCGAACGCCCCTCCAAGAGCTACCCAAAGCGCAGGTTACTACCCCGATTAGAGGAGGAAGCACTTAAACCTACATCACCAGGGCATGATGCGGCCGACCGGCCACCCCGTGTCCGCGACAGAGAGGCCTCTCGGCCCTCCACTCCAGCCGCACCCCGGCGCCGCTCAAAAAATACCAAGGCACGGGAAAACGCGCCAGACCTGCGAGATATATTGGAGGACAAGGCAAGGCAAACAAGATCGATCTATGGGTCGCGTGGGCGCCCCACGGCACGAGATGGTAATCGTCACTCCGGATATAGTAAATCCGGCCGGGCCGAACACAGTAGACAAAGCTCGTTTGAGCTGCGTCATGATATAGTCCAATACAGAGGCGTCACACACCCACTATGCTTCACAGATGAAGTAATGGATCATCAAATCCCCGAGGGTTTCAAACCCGTGAACATCGAATCATATGATGGCACAACAGATCCTGCGGTATGGATCGAGGACTATCTCCTTCATATCCACATGGCCCGCGGTGATGACCTACACGCCATCAAATACCTCCCACTCAAGCTTAAAGGACCAGCTCGACATTGGCTTAACAGCTTGCCAGCATAATCAATTGGTTGTTGGGAGGACCTGGAAACGGTATTCCTCGACAATTTCCAGGGAACTTATGTGTGATCACCAGACGCCGATGACCTAAGCCACATAATTCAGCAGCCAGAGGAACCGGCCAGACAATTCTGGACACGGTTCCTAACCAAGAAAAATCAAATCGTCGACTGTCCGGACGCAGAGGCCCTAGCAGCCTTCAAGCATAACATCCGCAACGAGTGGCTTGCACGGCACCTAGGACAGGAAAAGCCGAAATCTATGGCAGCCCTCATGACACTTATGACCCGCTTTTGCGTGGGAGATGACAGCTGGCTAGCTCGCAGCAATAACATGACTAAGAGCCCTGGTAATTTGGATACCAAGGACAAAAGTGATAGGTCGCGTCGCAACAAGCAAAAGCGCCGCATTAACGGCGACAATGCTGAGGATACGGCAGTTAATGCCGGATTTAGAGGCTCTAAACCTGGTCAGCGGAAAAAGCCATTCCAAAGAAATACTCCGGGCCCGTCCAGTTTTGACCGAATACTCGACCGCTCATGCCAGATACATGGCACCCCCGAAAAACCAACCAATCACACCAACAGGGATTGTTGGGTGTTCAAGCAGGCAGGCAAGTTAAATGCCGGAAGCAGAGACAAGGGGCTGCATAGCGATGACGAAGAGGAGCCCCGACCGCCGAACAACAGTGGACAGAAAGGTTTTCCCCCACAAGTGCGGACAGTGAACATGATATACGCAACCTACGTCCCCAAGAGGGAGCGGAAGCATGCGCTATGGGACGTATACGCGATGGAGCCAGTCGCCTCAAAGTTCAACCCATGGTCTTCCTACTCGATCACTTTTGATCGAAGGGACCACCCCACTAGCATCCGTCATGGCGGATTCGCCGCATTGGTTCTAGACCCAATTATTGACGGATTTCACCTCACTAGAGTCCTTATGGACGGCGGTAGCAGCCTGAACCTGCTTTACCAGGGTACAGTGCGGAAAATGGGCATCGATCCCTCGAGGATTAAACCCACTAAAACGACCTTTAAAGGCGTCATACTAGGTGTAGAGGCCAACTGTACAGGCTCAGTTACACTTGAGGTGGTCTTCGGATCTCCGAATAATTTCCGAAGCGAGGAGTTAATCTTCAACATAGTCCCGTTCCGCAGTGGCTATCACGCATTGCTTGGGCGAACCACATTTGCCAAGTTCAATGCAGTGCCGCACTACGCATACCTCAAGCTCAAGATGCCAGGCCCTCGAGGAGTCATTATGGTCAATGGAAACACCGAACGCTCTCTCCGAACGGAGGAGCATACGGCGGCTATCGCAGCGGAAGTACAAAGCAGCCTCTCAAGGAAATTCTCCAGTCCGGCCATTAAACGTCTGGACACCATCAAGCGCGCCCGGAGTAACCTACAACAAGACCGCCTGAACGTTTCGAGATTTGTAGCAAGGCGGCCCCAACCCCAGCCCTCGCGAACTTGCGAAACCAGTGTTGCACGTACATAACTACACTCTGGAAATACCATGGGCACAGGGGGAGGGGCACCATCACGGCACGCCCGAAATGCGGCTTAAACCGCACTAGGGGCTGCCGATTTCTTAATTTTCTCTTATTTTCAGGACTCCATTCTTCGGAAGGCTTGTCCGGCATTACAATTGCCGCACAAACGATACAACCAGGGAAGTAGAAGACTACGCCGCACTATGGAACTCTATGGTGGTCTCTATAACGAGCAGTATACCTGTTTCACATAACATTCCGCAGCTCGCCCCTGGAAAGGACATGTTAAATAGTCCCATCTTTTGCTTATTGCACTATTTGTATCGTTCTTCTTTGATCGCAGCTTTTTTAAATAAACAATGCATAGCTTCCGTCTATTATTTCATTACTCTTTTTTACGAATATATGTTCATTAATGACATGTTGCACCCGTACACTTTGGTATGGCCAATACGCCAGGGGCTTAAGTACCCCACAATACGGTGTGAGAAGTCCGAACACTTTCACAAGTGCGGCACCCCGAACATATAACATTATATGCATCGGCTCCAAATCATGTCTTGGGTCAATAGTTGGGTTTGCCCGGCTCCTATGTATTGGTACCTTACATTCCATTATATCGGCTAAGGTAGCACTAGGAGAACTACTGCGATTGTGCCCCAGTTGAGCTGGGCTAAGCACCTCAGTAGAGAAAGCTAAAATTGACCGTCATGATGAGGCGAGAGCTGGTCGCTGTTTGAGAGGTTTTCGATTCCCTAAAGACTTATGCCGCTTAGAGCGAGGAGTCGGCTATGTCCGGCCTAGGCGTGGATAGCGCCCCAAACTCGGTCTTCCGAACACTAGGGGCTTCGCCGAAGTTTAAAATTATAGAATTCTATTGCTAAGTGAGAGTGTTCAAGCATTATAGTCCGATTGCCTTATTCGTTGTGTTGAGCGCCTCCCTCGAAGGACCCAAGAATGGGAAAAAGAGCGCTCATGTTTATCCCGAACACCCCAGCACTCGTGGCATGGGGGCAAAAGCCGACGACTCGCCATCTCTCAAATTTATTAAACGGCCGCATAGAAGGTAATATTTTAAATTCAAAAGCGTTGCTTAGCGCATATGAACAAGTTTTCAGCATACAGGATCACAAATGCGAGTTTACTCAAAATTACATCTTTGGAGCATTCATCCGCTATAAGGCGGGCACCCTTCAGGACACCCTCATAATACGCTTCCGGGACGCGATGCTCCTTGGCCGGCGGCGGCCCGTCCTTCACCAGCTTCTCCGCATCCATCTTGCCCTAGTTCACTTTAGCACGGGCAAGCGCCCTACGGGCACCTTTGATGCAGACGGAGCGCTTGATCACTTCAAGTCGTGGACAGGCATCCACCAGCCACCTCACCAGCCCGAAGTAGCTCCCAGGCAGAGCCTCTCCAGGCCAAAGCCGAACTACGAGGCCCTTTATGGCCTGTTCGGCCACCTTGTGGAGCTCGACCATTTGCTTCAGCTGGTCGCTCAAAGGCACTAGGTGTCCGGCCTCAGCATACTGAGACCAGAACACCTTCTCCGTCGAGCTCCCCTCCTCGGATCGGTAGTAGGCGGCGGCATCAGACGCACTACGGCGCAAATCTGCGAATGCCCCTGGAGAGCTCCGGACTCGGGTAAGTAACAAGTAATTCACTTTCACGTGCTTGCTTTGCATAATGAATGCCTTACCCGCCGCTATCTTCTTCATCGCGTCAATTTCTTGGAGGGCTTTCTGGGCTTCGGCCTAGGCAAACTTCGCGCTTTCGAGGGCTGCCGCAAGCTCGGACGCTTGCGTCTTTGAGTCAAGCTCCAAACTCTCGCATTTTCTCACGAGAGCCTGGAGCTCTTTCTGCACCTCCTCCACCCGCACCTCCTGCTTCCCTCTCTCTGTGCGCTCCGCGGCCGCCCTGTTTTTGGCCTTGTACATCGCTTTCTTAAGGGTTGCCACCTCGGTCGTGGCCCTATAATAGCATGTTGATCCTATCATTTTTTGCAACCACATCTTCTCTATATACTTGCGCAAGGTATTACTTACCTTCCTTCTCCTCGAGTTGCCTCTTGGCATGGCCGAGCTCGTTCTCGGACCACGCGAAGTTTTGCTTCAGCGTATCCACCTCCGCAGTCAGTGCGGCGGAGGCCAGCAGTGAAGAGTGCATACGCATATTGACTTGATTATGTTAGACACCTGTGAATGTTATTAGATCCTCTATTCGGCTTTTCTTTCCGAACATCGAACAGAGCATCAGGGGCTACTGTCTATGCGGTAATATTTTTACATATTCTTTACTTACCACAAAGCCTGTTAGAAGGCTAGCACAGGCTTCAGTCAGTCCACTCTTGGCGGACTGAACCTTCTGGATCATCGCACTCATAATAGTGCGGTGCTCCTTGAGGGAGTCCTGGATTAGGGGGTGTCCGGATGGCCGGACTATACCTTCAGCCGGACTCCTGGACTATGAAGATACAAGATTGAAGACTTCGTCCCGTGTCCAGAAGGGACTTTCCTTGGCGTGGAAGGCAAGCTTGGCGATATGGACGTGTAGATCTCCTACCATTGTAACCGACTTTGTGTAACCCTAACCCTCTCCGGTGTCTATATAAACCGGAGGGTTTTAGTCTGTAGCACAACATACAGAACAACAATCATACCATAGGCTAGCTTCTAGGGTTTAGCCTCTCTGATCTCGTGGTAGATCTACTCTTGTACTACCCATATCATCAATATTAATCAAGCAGGACGTAGGGTTTTACCTCCATCGAGAGGGTCCGAACCTGGGTAAAACTTCGTGTCCCTTGCCTCCTGTTACCATCCGGCCTAGACGCACAGTTCGGGACCCCCTACCCGAGATCCGCCGGTTTTGACACCGACATTGGTGCTTTCATTGAGAGTTCCTCTGTGTCGTCCCTGTCAGGCTTGATGGCTCCTATGATCATCACTAGCAATGCAGTCCAGGGTGAGACCTTCCTCCTCGGACAGATCCTCGTCTTTGGCGGCTTTGCACTGCGGGCCAATTCACTTGGCCATCTGGAGCAGATCGAAAGCTATGCCCCTGGCCGTCAGGTCAGATTTGGAAGTTTAAACTACACAGCCGACATCCGCGGGGACTTGATCTTCGACGGATTTGAGCGACTGTCGAGCGCGCCGCACTGTCACGACGAGCATGATCTAGCTCTGCCACCGAACAGTGCCTTGGAGGCCGCACCCGCATCGGCTCCGACCCTTAATTCGGAGCCAACTGCGCCCATCGAGGATGGGTGGTTGGACGCCGCCTCGGGGGCTGCGATCCCAACGGCGATCGAGCGGAACACCAGCCCCGCACTCCGCGAGACTTGTGACACCAAGGAGTCGGACTCCTCTCCGGACTCCGAACCCTCCGCGCCCCTGCCGATCGAATCCGATTGGGCGCCGATCGTGGAGTTTACTACTGCGGACACCTTTCAGCACTCGCCTTTCGGCGATATTCTGAAGACACTAAAGTCTCTCTCTTTATCAGGAGAGCCCTGGCCGGACTACGGTCAGCAAGGTTGGGATACGGACGATGAAGAAATTCAAAGCCCACCCACCACCCACTTTGTAGCCACTGTCGACGATTTAACCGACATGCTCGACTTCGTCTCCGAAGACATCGTCTGTATGGACGCCGATGAAGGAGATGATGAAGAACCAGCACCTATTAGGCCCTGGAAAGCCACCTCGTCATATGACGTATACATGGTGGACACACCAAAAGATGACGACGAGGAGCGGAAGGACGCACCGAAGGCTTGTTCCCTCGAGAAGCAGTCAAAGCGGCGATGCAAGCGTCGCCCCAAATCCCGCCTCGACAGAAATAATGATCACAAGACCCAACGCTGGAGCAGGGCGAACCGCTGCCAGACAACGGCAATCCGGATAATCAAACCGAACAAACAAATTCTATCATGGATAATGGTCCGGACGACATAACGCCGAACAGGCACCCGGAGCAGCAGAATGCCCGTAAAAGGCTTGTTGCCACCGCGAGGAGTCTTAAAAAGCAGAAACAAAGGCTCAAGGCTGCGCAAGACACACTCCAAATCAGATGGAGTAAAATACTCAACACAGCAGCGAGGTACGACGACAATCGCCCCTCCAAGAGCTACCCAAAGCGGAAACTGCTACCTGAATTCGATGAGGAGGCCTTAGACCCCCCACAACCAAATATCAAAGCAGCCACCTGGCCGGATAGACGACCCCTCTACCAACACAGAGCGGCATACAACGCCACTCACAATACAACACGCGACCCATGCGAGGGCTCGCACCCAAAGGACGGTGCAACAAGATCCATCTATGGACCACGCAAGCGCGCCCCAGCATACAATGCAACACAACAAACATCCGAACAACGCGGTACACCCAGCTACAGGGGTGCCGCACACCCTCTATGTTTCACCGATGAGGTGCTGGACCATGAATTTCCAGAGGGATTTAAATCTGTAAAGATAGAGACATACGACGGAACCAGAGACCCTGGGGTCTGGATTGAGGACTACATCCTTCATATCCATATGGCTTGAGGAGATGATCTCCACGCCATCAAGTACTTACCCCTCAAGCTCAAAGGGCCAGCTCATCACTGGCTTAAAGGCCTCCCCGAAAGCTCCATTGGAAGTTGGGAAGAGCTTTCGGGCAAATTTTCAAGGGACTTATGTCCGACCTCCGGATGCGGACGATTTGAGTCATATAACTCAACAGCCCAGAGAGTCAACCCGAAAGCTTTGGAACAGGTTTCTTACTAAAAAGAACCAGATTGTCGACTGTCCGGACGCCGAAGCCTTGGCAGCTTTTAAGCATAGCGTCCGTGACGAATGGCTCGCCAGACACCTCGGCCAAAATAAGCCGAGAACGATGGCCACATTAACAAGCTTCATGACCTGCTTTTGCGCGGGTGAGGACAGCTAGCTAGCCAGATGCAGCACCAGCGACCCCAGTACATCTGGAGTTAGAGATGGAAACGGGAAATCACGGTGCAACAGCAATAACAAACGCCGGAATAAAGAATACGGCACGAAGGGCACGGCAGTAAACACCGGATTCAAAAGCTCTCGGCCAGGTCAAAAGCCGCCCTCTAAAGGCACCAGGGATGAACTATCCAGCCTCAACAAAATTCTGGACCAAGTATGTCAGATCCATAGTACCCCTGGTAAACCTGCTAATCATACCCACAGAGAATGTTGGATCTTCAAGAAGTCCGGCAAGCTCAACGCCATACACAAGGGGGAGGATACACCAAGTGAAGACGAGGACGAGCCTCCCAAGAAAGACACTGGGAACAAAAGAAATTTCCACTAGAAGTCAAAATAGTAAACGTGTTACACGTGATCAAGGGAAAAAACAATGCAGCACTCCCAGGAAAATACACCCAAGTGCCTGTCACCGCGAAGTCCTGCCACTGGTCGTCTCAACCGATCACTTCCGACCATCGCGATTACTCAGCAAGTATCCGACGCGCAGGATGGGCTGCCCTTGTATTAGACCCAGTAATTGGCGGATATCACTTCACACGAGTCTTGATGGACGGTGGCAGCAACCTAAACCTAATATATCAGGATACAATCCGCGGGATGGGGTTAGACCCAACAAAAATTCGCCATAGCAATACTACCTTTAAAGGAGTAACGCCATGCCCAGGGACTCGTTGTATGGGCTCCCCCTACTACAAGTTATATTCGGCTCCCCTGATAACTTCCGTCATGAGCAATTAACCTTCCACATCGCTCCGTTCCAAAGTGGCTATCAAGCACTGCTCGAACGCGAAGCTTTCGCTCGCTTTAATGCAATACCACACTACGCCTCCCTCACACTCAAGATGCCCGGTCCACGTGGCATCATTTCAGTGAACGGAAATATCAAGCGATCTCTGCGCGTCGAAGAGAGTGCGGCTGCCTTGGTAGCCGCACACTAAAGGCGCCCGGACCAGTGAAAGCATCCAAATAGGTCATCAAGACCTCAGACACAACTAATCAAGTCCGGCGCCACTATTTATACCGAATAAGTGGTCACACCCCTATTTGTCAATACAAGGGGCTCAACGCACACAGACAAGTGGCAATTTCTCATCATCTTGAATTATACATGGTTTCTTTAAAAACTATCTTTTTGCACGACAACTTTTTCACTTAACTTCCTCTCTTTTATAGACGATTATCGTGCTACACCCGTCCAGGATACGGCACAATGGAGACACATGCGCAAACGTGCAGCAGGGACCCGCTCCAAGGATTCTTTTTAGATTAAGACCCTGCGTAAACCTTTTCTACTGTCTCTTGTTGATACATATCCACCATTGAGAAGGATGCTGACGTCTTGGCATGTGGCCACGCCAGAACAATGCACGTACCTGAACACAAGGGGCTTCTTACAAAGGCCATTATTTAGGCCCGGTTTATACCACAAAGACCGAATACCTTAGGGAGTGTTCGGCGTCGCGACTTTGGCCCTATATGCATCAGCTCCAAATCATTGTCTTTGGTCAAATGTTGAGTTTGCCCGGCTCCTGTGTTTTGGTGCCTTATGTTCCGCTTTACCGGCTAAGGTAGCACCTGGAGAACTACTGCGATTGTGCCCTGGTTCATCCGGACGAGCACCTCAGTAGAGAAAGCCGAAAACTGACTGTCATGATATAGCGTGAGACTGGTCAACCACTCGATGACCTGTGGGAATGTTAGAATTCCTCCGTCTTAACGAAGGGCCGTTTTCTGGCCAGGCATGTACGCACCCCGGAATCGGGTGAGTGCGGAGCCACCAGGGGCTATCTAGTAGCCCCACTGTCAACTCCTATGGCTAAGTGAAAGTGCTAAAGCATTATAGTCCGGTTGCCTCGCCCGCTCCGCTATCACTTCCTTAATAGGACCAAGACGTTGGGTTAAGTGTGAACGCATGTTTTTTGCGAGCACCTCCGCATTATATGCGTGGGGGTTGAAGCCGACGGCTGCAATCTTTCAGGTTATACACATGTATACATAAACGGCTGCCCAGGAGGCATCATATTACTTTCAGGCAAAAGTATAAAAATAGCCTTATAAAAATTTATAAAAGCATTTCACTTAGAATGAGATTACATATCACTCAAACATAATATTTTTTGAGCACTGGGTCTCTATCAAACGAGCACCCTCAAGAACTTCAAAGTAGTGCTCAGCAGCCCTTCGACCTATGGCCGAATCCCGCGCTGCAACAGTGGTAGCATCCATCTTCGCCCAGTATGCTTTAACACGGGCAAAGGCCATCCGTGAGCCCTCTATGCACGCCGACCTCTTCATCGCAGTAATGCGTGGTACCACGTCAAGGAACTGCTGCACCAAGCTGAAATAGCTGTTCGGTTTTGGCCTTTCCGGCCATAGCTGATCCACAACAGACCTCATGGCGAGTCCGGACAACCTATTCAGTTTGGCCCATTTGGCTAATTGGTCAGTCAATGAAAGCGGACGCGCGGGAGAATGGAATTGTCTCCAAAACAGCTGGTCTACTTCACGGTCCGTTTGACCCTAGAAGTACTTGGCCGCATCGGCAGCGCTCGCCGCCAAATCCATATACACATCCTCCGAACTCCACAGCCGATCCAGAGGGGCATACCGTGGATCTCCGAACTTCCTCCGCAGCATAAAGGATTTCCCAGCTACAATAACCCTGGCTTCCCGCAGCTCCTCCTTCTTTGCCCTCATAGTAGAGCGGAGGTCTTTTCTCGTCACAGCAGCCTTCTCAAGGTCCGATGCCTTCGCTTGGTTTTCCTTTTCAAGAACCCGGCAACGGTCGGCGGCGGCTTTTAATTCTATGGCCATCTTGGCCATCTTATCTCGGCTCTCACCATGCGTGGCCTTCTCGGCTTGCAACTCTTCAGCCGCCTTCAAAGCAGCCGCATTACCCAACCTCGCTTGTTCCTTGGCTCGGGGAAGTTCTGCCCGCAAGGCTTCAACAGTGGCAGCTCCATCTGCAGTCACAACATATTAAAGATACTAGCATCATGATGCTCTTCCTATGTGGTGTTTACCAGATAATGACACTTACCATGTGCCTCGTCAAGCCTTTTGTTAACAAGCTGGATGTCGGCGTCTGCTGCATCCAACTTCTGTTCTAAATGGGCAAACTCGCTAGTCCGGCTAGCCACCGAAGCTTCCATCACCTGCTCATAGAGGCAGTATGCTTATTACCTGGGAATATGATCCTGTTTGTCGTCGTTTCCGATGACAACCAGAGTCTGAGGGGATACTATCTACATAGGGCACACCTAGCATGTGCAGGACTATCATACATTCTTTTACGTACCTCAAAGTCTGTCAGTAGACTCATAAAAGCTTCATGCAATCCGCTTTCGGCGGACGAGATTCTCTTCATCATCGTACTCATCAGCACACGGTGTTCATCTGAGATGGCCGCTCGCCCCACCAACTCCCTTAGAACATCCGTCTAGACGGTGCCGGACTTTTTCGTCTGCTCTCTTCGGGAGCCGGACACTGGGAGCTTCGGGGGTCAATGGGATTATCTTCTGGCCTCACCGGACTCGGAGAGGCCCTCCGCGACGACACTTCGGGGTCGCCCGCTTCCGGAGCGGAGGAGTCCGGAGGAGGCGTTTCGCTCTCCATCATCTCTGGAAGAAGATCCCCCGAAGACGAGCTCATTTGAGAGGGGCTAAGGCCCGAACTGCAAAGACATATGCGGTGGTTATTTTCTCAGAAGAAAAAGATGGCATATATGTACTATTAAAGTATTTCGGGTCACTTACGACTCGCGGGAGAATTGATCCCCTCGTGGACTTTGTGCGGCAACAGCACCCCCAAGGTAGAACCCTCTGTGGGAGACTTCTTCTCCCGTTTGGAAGCTTCGGCTTCCGAATCCCTGGGCGCAATCCTTTTCCTCTTCTGTTCGTCTTCCTTCATGGAGACGCTCGCTCCCTCGGTTAGAATGGGCAGCGTCGGGGGTCCGCGTCCGCCCGTATTATCCTCCACAGTATCTTCCTTCAAGGGCTCCGAGCAAGGTGCGGTCTGGAGCATCTTTTCTAATACCGGATTTTCCAAACCGTCAGGGAGGGGGGGCCGAACACCGAATCAACTTCGCCTTTGTTAGCCAGTCCTGGTCAAAAAGCGAACTCTTAGAAATAACTTCGTAACAAAGGAGAGATAGTATGTTCGGCCGGAAGATTCCTTACCTGTTCGGCAGCGCGGTTACTACTCAGGCCCACGTCCTCGGTGATTTCCGGACACTCTACCTGAGGTCCGAAGAATGACTTGTACATCTCCTCGTGCGTCAGGCCGAGAAAATTTTGAATGACATGTGGTCCCTTGGGATTGAACTCCCACAAGCGAAGGGGCCGCAGTTTGCAAGGCTAGACTTGACGAACCAGCATAACTTGTACTACCGCAACCAAACTAAAATCTCCATTGAAGAGATCTCGAATGCGGCTTTGCAGTATAGGCACGTCCTTGGCTGGACCCCAGCTCAGGCCTCTGTTGATCCATGACATCAGTTGTGGTGGAGGGCCCGAGCGGAAAATAGGGGCGGCCGCCCACTTGGCACTTCTAGGAGCCGTGATGTAAAACCACTCCTGTTGCCACAATTCAGACACCTCTGGAATGGAACCTTTGGGCCATGGAGCTCCCGTCATCTTGCATATTGAGGCACCTCCACATGCTGCATGTTGCCCCTCGATCATCTTCGGCTTTACTTCAAAGGTCTTGAGCCATAGGCCAAATTGAGGGGTAACCCGGAGGAAGGCCTCACACACGACAATAAATGTCGTGATATGAAGAAAGGAGTCCGGAGCTAGATCATGGAAATCTAGCCCGTAATAAAACATCAAGCCCTGACGAAAGGACCAGAGCAAGGCCTAGACCTCGGAGGAAGTGGGAGACGAACACGACGCTCTCGTTGGATTCGGGGGAGGGGACGGCCTGCCCTCGGGGAGGCAGCCGATGCAAAATCTCAGCGGTCAGATATCTGGCCTCCCTCAACTTTTTGATGTCTTCTTCCGTGACGGAGGAAGCCACCCATCGGCCTTGAAGGCTAGATCCGGAAATGACTGAAGGTTCGGAGCACCTGACCTGAACTTTGGGCGTTTGAGCTTGAGGTGGGGGAAGGATTCGATTGAGCACGGGAGGGGAAAATAAAAGCCTTGTCCCTTTATAAAGAGGGGGAATATCAAGGGTCCTCTCCGTGTCCGTTTGGACTTGCCTATAATCTAGGAGTCCTAGAAGCGGTTGGGTTACCCACGCCCGTATTGATGAGAATCCCAGAATAAGGGGACACGATCTCTGCTTTAATAAGACGTGCCAAGGAAACCGCCTCGCATGACGCGCTGAGGTGGGATAATAAAACAATTTGGATAAAGGCTTGGCCGTGGTGTGTCACAGTACGGAATACGTCAGCAGATTAGATTTGTGTAAATATTATTCTCTCTATGGCAATATGTGGAAACTTATTTTGCAGAGCCGGACACTATCTTTGTGTTCAAAATCTTCTATGAAGTACTTGGAAGAGGAACCCGCCTTGCAATGCCGAGGACAATCTGCATGCCGGACTCGTCGTCATTGAAGCCTGGTTCAGGGGCTACTGAGGGAGTCCTGGATTAGGGGGTGTCCGGATGGCCGGACTATACCTTCAGCCGGACTCCTAGACTATGAAGATACAAGATTGAAGACTTCGTCCCGTGTCCAGAAGGGACTTTCCTTGGCGTGGAAGGCAAACTTGGCGATACAGACGTGTAGATCTCCTACCATTGTAGCCGACTTTGTGTAACCCTAACCCTCTCCGGTGTCTATATAAACCGGAGGGTTTTAGTCTGTAGCACAACATACAGAACAACAATCATACCATAGGCTAGCTTCTAGGGTTTAGCCTCTCTGATCTCATGGTAGATCTACTCTTGTACTACCCATATCATCAATATTAATCAAGCAGGACGTAGGGTTTTACCTCCATCGAGAGGGCTCAACCTAGGGTAAAACTTCGTGTCCCTTGCCTCCTGTTACCATCCGGCCTAGACGCTTAGTTCGGGACCCCCTACCCGAGATCCGCCGGTTTTGACACCGACACTCCTCGTCGATGGAGGCACCGTTAAGCACCTCCAGCAAATTGTCCGGCACCTCCGGTTGGACGGAGGTCGCCGGCTTGGTAGGCTTGCTCCTCTTGGAAGGAGGCTGCCTACCGGAGTCCGGAAACGTGGAAGGTTCCGGCGTGGTGTCCGGCTCAAGGCCGGACTTGGAGCCCTTGGGGGTTCTATCCTTTTTACGCCTGGAGTCCGGGAGGTCGCCTTGTGGTGCCTCCAGGACCACCTCCTCCTGGCTTGGAACCTGTTGGGACGCCACCGCGGCATCGTCCGTTGGATGGGGGAAGGTAGCCGTCGGAAGCGAATTCACATCCAATGAATCCAGGGAACCGCTTGACGACACGTCGAGCCAGTCTTTGGGTGGACTGCATAAACATGTTCGACGTAATGAGAAGCTATGCAATGGGGGAATACTATGAATCACTCTGGTATCCGGATACTTACGATCTCGCCAGGGACTTGGCCCTGTGCGGCCACTCCTCTTCGCCATCGTCGGCGTTGGTGGAGTAGTCCGGAGGAGGGGTGTTCCCCTCTTGGACCCTTCGGCCTCCCCAGTTGGGGCAGCCTTCCTTTTCTTCCCTCCCCCCGCTGGAGGGGGAGAGGTCTCTTCTTCCTCCCCCTCGTCTTCATGGGAGAAGTGCGCCTTGGACTCGTCGGATGATGAATTCGACACCTCCTGGCGCCGGGCACTCTTTCGAGTCCCCGTGGCCTTCTTCTCCGGCACCACATAGGGTGCCAGAACCAGCAGCTTCGCCAAGCGAGCGTCTGCTAGGCCTTCGGGCAAAGGAGCCGCATAGTTGATCTGTCCGGACGTCTCCTGCCAATCCTGTCAAAGGTAAGGGAGCTTAGATCCCGCATGGAGTCAAACTATGAAAAACTAATACCCTGTAAAAGGTAAAAACAGCTTACCGCACAAGCGTGACGCTGCGTGCTGAATCCGCGATCCTCGGTAGCGGATGCGGGGGCCTCGGCGCCCTTGAAAAGCACCTTCCAGGCATCTTCATACGTTGTGTCGAAGAGCCTGCTCAGAGTTCGGTGCTGCGCCGGGTCGAACTCCCACAGGTTGAAAGCCCGTTGTTGACACGGGAGGATCCGGCGGATGAGCATAACCTGGACTACATTGACAAGTTTGAGCTTCTTGTCCACCAGGGTTTGGACGCATGTTTGGAGTCCGGTCAGCTCTCCTTTTTTACCCCATGATAGGCCCGTCTCTTTCCAGGAGGCGAGCCGCGTAGGGGGTCCGGATCGGAACTCGAGGGCTGTGACCCATTCAGGGTCGCGCGGCTCGGTGATGTAAAACCACCAGATTGCCACCCCTTTAGGGACTCCACGAAGGAGCCCTCGAGCCATAGGACGTTGGGCATCTTGCCCACCATGGTGCCTCCGCACTCTGCCTGGGTGCCGCGCACCACCTTCGGCTTGACATTGAAACTCTTGAGCCATAGGCCGAAATGGGGGCGGATGCAGAAGAAGGCCTCGCACAAGACGATAAACGCCGAGATGTTGAGGACAAAGTTCGGGGCCAGATCGTGGAAATCTAGGCCATAGTAGAACATGAGCCCTCGGACAAATGGGTGGAGAGGGAAGCCCAGTCCGCGGAGGAAATGGGGGAGGAACACCACCCTCTCATGGGGCCTAGGGGTGGGGATGAGCTGCCCCTCTTCAGGAAGCCGGTGCGCAATGTCGTTAGACAAGTATCCGGCCTTCCTCAGTTTTTTGATGTGTCCCTCCATGACGGAGGAGACCATCCACTTGCTCCCGCTCCGGACATGGCTCGAGAAGGTTGAGGTGGGGTGTGCAGACTTGGGCGCTGGAGCTCGAGTGCGCGGAAATGGATAGGCAAAGGAGGAAGAAGGCGTTGATGAAAAGGTGGATCCTTACCCCCTTATATGGGCGGACGCGACTATGCGTCCCCACCAGTCTGGTAAAACTCTCTTATCTCCCAAGTGCCGTAATCAATGGCACGGTTGGGTTACCCACGCCCGTATTGATGAGAATCCTAGAATAAGGGGACACGATCTCTGCTTTGACAAGACGTGCCAAGGAAACCACCTCACTAAACGCGCTGAGGTGGAACAGTAAAACGATTCGAATAAAGACTTGGCCGTGGTGTGATGTCACGCTACAGAATACGTCAGCAGATTAGATTTGTGTAAATATTATTCTCTCTATGGCAATATGTGGAAACTTATTTTGCAGAGCCGGACACTACCTTTGTGTTCAAAATCTTCTATGAAGTACTTGGAGGAGGAACCCGCCTTGCAATGCCGAAGACAATCTGCGCGCCGGACTCGTCATAATTGAAGCCTGGTTCAGGGGCTACTGAGGGAGTCCTGGATTAGGGGGTGTCCGGATAGCCGGACTATACCTTCGGCCGGACTCCTGGACTATGAAGATACAAGATTGAAGACTTCGTCCCGTGTCTGAAAGGTACTTTCCTTGGCGTGGAAGGCAAGCTTGGCGATACGGATATGTAGATCTCCTACCATTGTAACCGACTCTGTGTAACCCTAGCCCTCTCCGGTGTCTATATAAACCGGAGGGTTTTAGTCCGTAGGGCGAACAACAATCATACCATAGGCTAGCTTCTAGGGTTTAGCCTCCTTGATCTCGTGGTAGAGCTACTCTTGTACTACCCATATCATCAATATTAATCGAGCAGAACGTAGGGTTTTACCTCTATCAAGAGGGCTCGAACCTGGGTAAAACATCATGTCCCCTGCCTCCTGTTACCATCTGCCTAGACGCACAGTTCGGGACCCCCTACCCGAGATCCGCCGGTTTTGACACCGACACTCGCTGATCAATGGGCAAGTCAATCAAAGTCCATACTTTGTTCTCATACATGGATCTCATCTCAGATTTCATGGCCTCAAGCCATTTCGCGGAATCTGGGCTCATCACGCTTCCTCATAGTTCGTAGGCTCGTCATTGTCAAGTAACATGACCTCCAGAACAGGATTGCTGTACCACTCTAGTGCAGATCTCACTCTGGTTTACCTACGAGGTTCGGTAGTAACTTGATCTGAAGTTACATGATCATCATCATTAGCTTCCTCACTAATTGGTGTAGTAGTCACAGGAACAGATTTCTGTGATGAACTACTTTCCAATAAGGGAGCAGGTACAGTTACCTCATCAAGTTCTACTTTCTTCCCACTCACTTCTTTCGAGAGAAACTCCTTCTCTAGAAAGGATCCATTCTCAGCAATGAATATATTGCCTTCGGATCTGTGATAGAAGGTGTACCCAACATTTTATTTTGGGTATCCTATGAAGACACACTTCTCCGATTTGGGTTTGAGCTTATCAGGTTGAAACCTTTTCACATAAGTATTGCAACCTCAAACTTTAAGAAATGACAGCTTAGGTTTCTTGCCAAACCATAGTTCATACGGTGTAGTCTCAACAGATTTAGATGGTGCCCTATTTAATGTGAATGTAGCTGTCTCTAATGCATAACCCCAAAATGATAGTGGTAAATCGGTAAGAGACATCATATGTCGCACCATATCTAATAGAGTACGGTTACGATGTTCGGGCACACTATTACACTATGGTGTTCTAGGTGGTGTGAGTAGTGAAACTCTTTCACATTGTTTTAATTGAAGGCCAAACTCGTAACTCAAATATTTTACTTCTGATATCATATCGTAGAAACTTTTATTTTTGTTACGATGATTCTCCACTTCACTCTGAAATTCTTTGAACTTTTCAAATGTTTCAGACTTGTGTTTCATCAAGTAGATATACTCATATCTGCTCAAATCATCTGTGTAGATTAGAAAATAATGATACCTACCACGAGCCTCAATATTCATCGGACCACATACATCAGTATGTATGATTTCCAACAAATCTGTTGCTTGCTCCATTGTTCCGGAGAACGGAGTCTTAGTCATCTTGCCCATGAGGCATGGTTCGCAAGCATCAACTAATTCATAATCAAGTGATTCCAAAAGCCCATCAGCATGAATTTTCTTCATGCGCTTTACACCAATATGACCTAAACGACAGTGCCACAAATAAGTTGCACAATCATTATTAACTTTGCATATTTTGGCTTCAATATTATGAATATGTGTATCACTACGATCGAGATCCAACAAACCATTTTCATTGGGTGTATGACCATAGAAGGTTTTATTCATGTAAACAGAACAACAATTATTCTCTAACTTACATGAATAATCGTATTGCAATAAACATGATCCAATCATATTTATGCTCAACGCAAACACTAAATAACATTTATTTTAGGTTTAACACTAATGCCGAAAGTATAGGGAGTGTGCGATGATGATCATATAAATCTTGGAACCATTTCCAATACACATCGTCACTTCACCCTTAACTAGCCTCTGTTCATTCTGCAACTCTTGTTTCGAGTTACTACTCTTAGCAACTGAACTAGTATCAAATACTGAGGGGTTGCTATAAACACTAGTAAAGTACACATCAATAACATGTATATCAAATATACCTTTGTTTACTTTGCCATCCTTCTTATGCGCCAAATACTTGGGGCAGTTCTACTTCCAGTGACCAGTCCCTTTGCAGTAGAAGTACTTAGTCTCAGGCTTAGGTCTAGACTTGGGCTTCTTCACATGAGCAACAACTTGCTTGTTGTTCTTCTTGAAGTTCCCCTTCTTCCCTTTGCCCTTTTCTTGAAACTAGTGGTCTTGTCAACCATCAACATTTGATGATTTTCTTGATTTCTACCTTCGTCGATTTCAGTATCACGAAGAGCTTGGGAATCGTTTCCGTTATCCCTTGCTTCTTATAGTTCATCATGAAGTTCTAGTAACTTGGTGATAGTGACCAGAGAACTTTGTCAATCACTATCTTATCTGGAAGATTAACTCCCACTTGATTCAAGCAATTGTAGTACCCAGACAATCTGAGCATATGCTCACTGGTTGAGCTATTCTCCTCCATCTTGTAGGCAAAGTACTGCCAGAGGTCTCATACCTCTCAACACGGGCATGAGTATGAAATACCAATTTCAACTCTTGGAACATCTTATATGCTCTGTGGCGTTCAAAACATTTTTGAAGTCCCGGTCCTAAGCCGTAAAGCATGGTGCACTAAACTATCAAGTAGTCATCATGTTGAGCTAGCCAAACGTTCATAACATCTGCATCTGCTCCTGCAATAGGTTTGTCACCTAGCGGTGCATCAAGGACATAATTCTTCTGTGCAGCAATGAGGATAAACCTCAGATCACGGATCCAATCCGCATCATTGCTACTAACATCTTTCAACTTAGTTTTCTCTAGGAACATATCAAAAATAAAACATGGGAGCTAAACGCGAGCTATTGATCTACAACATAGATATGCTAATACTACCAGGACTAAGTTCATGATAAATTTAAGTTCAATTAATCATATTAGTTAAGAACTCCCACTTAGAAAGACATCCCTCTAATCTTCTAAGTGACCACGTGATCCAAATCAACTAAACCATAACCGATCATCATGTGAAATGGAGTAGTTTTCAATGGTGAACATCACTATGTTGATCATATCTACTATATGATTCACGCTCGACCTTTCGGTCTCAGTGTTTCGAGGCCATATCTGCATATGCTAGGCTCGTCAAGTTTAACCTGAGTATTCTACGTGTGCAAAACTGGCTTGCACCCGTTGTAGATGGACGTAGAGCTTATCACACCCGATCATCACGTGGTGTCTGGGCACGACGAACTTTGGCAACGGTGCATACTCAGGGAGAACACTTTTTATCTTGAAATTTAGTGAGAGATCATCTTATAATGCTACCGTCAATCAAAGGAAGATAAGATGCATAAAAGATAAACATCACATGCAATCAAAATGTGTGACATGATATGTCCATCATCATCTTGTGCCTTTGATCTCCATCTCCAAAGCATCGTCATGATTTCCATCATCACCGGCATGAAACCATGATCTCCATCATCTTGATCTATATCAATGTGTCGTCACATGGTCGTCTCGCCAACTATTGCTATCACATAGTGATAAAGTAAAGCAATTATTTGGCGCTTGCATCTTATGCAATAAAGAGACAACCATAAGGCTTCTGCCAGTTGCCGATAACTTCAACAAAACATGATCATCTTATACAACAATTTATATCTCATCATGTCTTGACCATATCACATCACAACATGCCCTGCAAAAACAAGTTAGACGTCCTCTACTTTGTTGTTGCAAGTTGTATGTCGCTGCTACGGGCTTAGCAAGAACCGTTCTTACCTACGCATCAAAACCACAACGATAGTTTGTCAAGTTGGTGATGTTTTAACCTTCGCAAGGAACGGGCGTAGCCACACTCGGTTCAACTAAAGTTGGAGAAACTGACACCCGCCAGCCACCTATGTGCAAAGCACGTCGGTAGAACCAGTCTCGCTTAAGCATACGCGTAATGTCGGTCCGGGCCGCTTCATCCAACAATACCGCCGAACCAAAGTGTGACATGCTGGTAAGCAGTATGACTTATATCGCCCACAACTCACTTGTGTTCTACTCATGCATATGACATCTATGCATAAAACCTGGCTCAGATGCCACTGTTGGGGAACGTAGTAATTTAAAAAATTTCCTACGCACATGCAAGATCATGGTGATGCATAGCAATGAGAGGGGTGAGTGTTGTCCACGTACCCTCATAGACCGAAAGCGGAAGCGTTATCACAACACGGTTGATGTAGTCGTACGTCTTCACGATCCGACCGATCAAGTACCGAATGTATGGCACCTCCGTGTTCAGCACACGTTCAGCCCAATGACGTCCCTCGAACTCCGATCCAGCCGAGTGTCGAGGGAGAGTTTCGTCAGCACGACGGCGTGGTGACGATGTTGATGTTCTACCGATGCAGGGCTTCGCCTAAGCACCGCTATAGTATTATCGAGGTGGACTATGGTGGAGGGGGGCACCGCACACGGCTAAAAGATCAAACGGATCAATTGTTGTGTCGATGGGGTGCCCCCTGCCCCCATATATAAAGTAGCAAGGGGGTGTGTGGCCGGCCAAGGAGAGGGCGCGCCAGGAGCAGTCCTACTCCCACCGGGAGTAGGACTCCCCCCTTTCCTAGTTGGAATAAGATTCGGGAGAAGGAAAGAGAGAGGAGAAGAAGGAAAGAGGGGGCCGGCCCCCCTTGCCCTAAACCAATTCGGTTTGGGCCTTGGGGGGCGCCCCACACTCCCCTTGCTTCCCTCTATTTCCACTAAGGCCCATATAGGCCCATTAAGCTCCCGGGGGGTTCTGGTAACCTCCAGGTACTCCGGTAAAATCCCGATTTCACCCGGAACACTTCCGACATCCAAACATAGGCTTCCAATATATCAATCTTCATGTCTCGACCATTTCGAGACTCCTCGTCATGTCCTTGATCACATCCGGGACTCCGAACAACCTTCGGTACATCAAAACATATGAACTCATAATATAACTGTCATCGTAACGTTAAGCGTGCGGACCCTACGGGTTCGAGAACTATGTAGACATGACTGAGACATGTCTTCGGTCAATAACCAATAGAGGAACCTGGATGCTCATATTGGCTCCCACATATTCTATGAAGATCTTTATCGGTCAAACCGCACAACAACATACGTTGTTCCTTTTGTCATCGGTATGTTACTTGCCCGAGATTCGATCGTCGGTATCTCAATACCTAGTTCAGTATAGTTACCGGCAAGTCTCTTTACTCGTTCCGTAATACATCATCCCGCAACTAACTCATTAGTTGCAATGCTTAAGTGATGTGCATTACAGAGAGGGCCCAGAGATACCTCTTCGACAATCGGAGTGACAAATCCTAATCTCGAAATACGCCAACCCAACAAGTACCTTTGGAGACACCTGTAGAGCACCTTTATAATCACCCAGTTACGTTGTGACGTTTGGTAGCACAAAAAGTGTTCCTTCGGTAAACGGGAGTTGCATAATCTCATAGTCATAGGAACATGTATAAGTCATGAAGAAAGCAATAGCAGAATACTAAACGATCGTGTGCTAAGCTAACGGAATGGGTCATGTCAAACACATCATTCTCCTAATGATGTGACACCGTTAATCAAATGACAACTCATGTCTATGGTTAGAAAACATAACCATCTTTGATCAACGAGCTAGTCAAGTAGAGGCATACTAGTGACAATCTGTTTGTCTATGTATTCACACATGTATTTTGTTTCCGGTTAATACAATTCTTGCATGAATAATAAACATTTATCATGATATAAGGAAATAAATAATAACTTTATTATTGCCTCTAGGGCATATTTCCTTCACGTTGGGCATCGAGTACATCTCAATAAGGGCCTGAAAAATAACAAGCGAAGCAAAAATCAGTCGGTTGACAACAAGCAGTTACATGATAAATCAAGAGAACACTCGGCAATTTAGAGTTGGACCTTGTCTAGTTGGCGTGAGTTGTTGAGTGGAGGGACTCTCCTCGACCCCCTGGGGTTATCTTTGTTACCGGTGATACCCCTCAACCACTTCTCCACCGTATCCTCGTCGACCTCTTCTGGGTGGATCCGAGTGGAATCTTCAATACCTGAATACATCCACATCGGATGGTCACGAGCTTGAAGCGGCTGAATGCGTCGTTTAAGGAAGACCTCCAACAGATCCATGCCAGTCACGCAATCGCGGACGAGTTGGACCACCCGCTCGACCAACACCTTCACCTGCGCTTTCTCCTCCGGGATCACTTTCAAGGTGGAGGGCTTCTTGACCCGAGCCATGGAAAAGGGGGGAAGTCCAGTCAACTGACCTGGAGTCGGCTAGTCTTTGCAATAGAACCAGGTCGACTGCCACCCTCGGACTGACTCAGGAAGGATCATGGCTGGGAAAGTGCTTTTACCTCTCATTTGAATCCCAAGACCCCCATACATCTGGATCACGTGTGTCCTCTCATCACTCGGGTTGGCCTTCTTGACTGACTGGGAATGACACGTGAAAATGTGCTTGAAGAGGCCCCAGTGTGGCCTACAACCCAAGAAATTCTTGCACATGGACACAAAGGCAGCGAGGTACACGATTGTGTTGGGGGAAAAGTGGTGGAGTTGTGCTCCAAACAAGTTCAAGAAGCCTCGGAAAAAAGTATGGGGAGGCAAAGAAAATCCGCGATCAACATGGGTGGTGAGGAGAACACACTCACCCTCCTGCGGATGCGGTTCGGTCTCGCCCTCCGGGAGCCGCGCCGATTCGTGGGGAACCAGTCCCCCCTCAACCAGATCGTCGATGTCATCCTGACGAATCATCGACCGAATCCAGTCGCCCTGGATACAGCCGCGCGGCAGGCCGGACCTCGACGAAGGTCCACCCCGGCTGGACTTCTTCCCCTTTGCCTTTGTCGTCACCTTCTTCGCGCGCTCTAAGGCCACCGTCTTTTCCTTCCCCATTGCAGTGGGCGGAGCTCGAGCAGAGCGGCGGCGCCGGGAGCAGAGGTGGATGAGGCAGAGAAAGCGGGGGAGAAAGAAGAAGAATGGGAATGCACTGTGCAAAAAACCCCAATCCGAC
Source organism: Triticum dicoccoides (assembly GCF_002162155.2). Taxonomy (NCBI): domain Eukaryota; kingdom Viridiplantae; phylum Streptophyta; class Magnoliopsida; order Poales; family Poaceae; genus Triticum; species Triticum dicoccoides. Next base: position 547,250,495 of record NC_041380.1, on the reverse strand, counting down.
ACCTTATATGAGGTCGTTTCCGAGTGGCTGACCTGTGGGTCCGGGCGATCCTATCAAATCCCGCAACAGCGCACGCGCGATACGTGGCGAAAAAGGTGGCATAGCGATCGAGGCGGCCCTGCCTAATCCAACCTGATTACTGCGGCCTCCTCTGCCCGGCGCACTTCCCAAAATTTGAATCCCACAATATCCGCGAGCAGCAGAGCAACCTGTCAGACGGAAGATTTTTCCCATATCAGCACTCGAAGCGTAGCAGTAAAAGTTCACTCGGCAGAACCAAAAATGGATCAAGGCGACTAAAAAAGAAGTTGAATTCATCATGATTTCCCATTTGGTCCCGATAAGGCGCTTCTGAAGTGCGAAAATTGAATTGGAGGTATTCTCAACTCCTTCTCCACTCAAAGCCTGAACCATTCGGGGGCTAATGATGAAGCTATGTACCTAGGGTGGGGTCATAGGCCTGATCTAGACACCCTCCCCTAGGGCACCATCCTAAAACCAGAAGCATTCGAGGAATAGCATCATCAACTCGACTACGAGGTGTTCCACTCGGAAGACTTAAAGTCACTCAACCACAACAATTATCACTCGATGGACAGAAGATCTAAAGTCACTCTACACAACAACGGTCAGACGTTTACTCCATAGGCTTAATAGGCATTTATGTCACTTAATTGCTAGCGTTACCAGCAAAGCCCCCCTCTTTATGTACCTTAAAACCCTTGTAACATGGGCTGGCTAGGGTATAGGCGCACTCTATATAAGCCACCCCCTCCACTGGCACAAGGGTTCGCACCCCCTATAAACACAAACATACATAATCTAGTCGACCGCCTCCGGGCACCAAGACGTAGGGTTGTTACTTCCTCCGCGAAGGGCCTGAACTCGTAAAACTCGTGTGTACAACTTTGCCATAGCTAGGATCTTGCCTCCTCATACCTACCCCCATTCTACTGTCAGTCTTAGATCCACGACAGGGGCGCCCAGCACCCTCGTGGTCTGGGCCGGTGTGGGCCCCCTGATGCTGATTCTTTCCCCAATATTTTTCATTAATTCCAAAACGTGTCTCCGTGGATTTTCAGGTCATTCCGAGAACTTTTTTTCTGCACAAAAATAACACCATGACAGTTCTACTGAAAACAGCGTCAGTCTGGGTTAGTTCCATTCAAATTATGCAAGTTAGAGCCCAAAACAAGGGCAAAAGTGTTTGGAAAAGTAGATACGTTGGAGACATATCAACTTCCCCAGGCTTAAACCTTTGCTTGTCCTCAAGCAATTCATTTGACAAACTGAAAGTGATAAAGAAAAACTTTTACAAACTCTATTTGATGTTGTTGTTGCAAATATGTAAAACCAGTATTCAAGTTTTCAGCAAAGATTATGAACTAACCATATTCACAATAACATTTAGGTCTCATGTTTACTCATATCAATGGCATAATCAACTAGCGAGCAATAATAATAAATCTTGGATGACAACACTTTCTCAAAACAATCATAACATGATATAACAAGATGGTATCTCGCTAGCCCTTTCTAAGACCGCAAAACATAAATGCAGAGCACCCATGAAGATCCATGACTGATTAGACATTGTAATTCATGGCAAAAGAGATCCAGTCACAGTCATACTCAATGTAAATGAATAGCAATGCATGCGAATGACAGAGGTGCTCTCCAACTGGTGCTTTTTAATAGGAGGATGATGACTCAGCATAAAAGTAAATAGATAGGCCCTTCACAGAGGGAAGCAGGGATTTGCAGAGGTGCCAGAGCTCGAGTTTTGAAGCAAAGATAAATAATATTTTGAGTGGCATACTTTCATTGTCAACATAGCAACCAAGAGATCTTGATATCTTCCATGCTACACACATTATAGGCGGTTCCTAAACAGAATGGTAAAGTTTATACTCCCCCACAACCAACAAACATCAATCCACGGCTTATCCGAAACACCGGTGCCTCCAACTAACAACAATCCTGGGGGAGTTTTCTTTGCAATTATTTTGATTTGAGCTTCAGACTGGGCATCCCGGTTACCGGCCATTTTCCCGTGAGTGATGAGAGGAGTCCACTCACCGTGAGAATAACCCACCTAGCATGGAAGATATAGACTGCCTAGTTGATACATGAGCTAAGCATAGAAAACAGAATTTCATTTGAAGGTTTAGAGTTTGACACATACAAATTTACTTGGAATGGCTGGTAAATACCGCATATAGGAAGGTATGGTGGACTCATATGGAATAACTTTGGTGTTTTAGGGAAGTGGATGCACACGCAGTATTCCCTCTTAGTACAAGTGAAGGCTAGAAAGAGACTGGGAAGCGACCAACTAGAGGGTGACAACAGTCATGAACATGCATTAAGATTAATCAACAATGAGTGCAAGCATGAGTAGGATATAAATCAACATGGACATAAATATCGTGGAGGCTATGTTGATTTTGTTTCAACTACATGCGTGAACATGTGCCAAGTCAAGCCACTCAAATCATTCAAAGGAAGATACCACCCTATCATACCACATCACAACCATTTTAATAGCATGTTGGCACGCAAGGTAAACCATTATAAACTCCTAGAAAATTAAGCATGGCATGAGCAACTATAATCTCTAATTGTCATTGCAAACATGATTCATTCATAATAGGCTGAATCAGGAACGATGAACTAATCATATTTACAAAAACAAGATAGGTCGAGTTCATACCAGCTTCTCTCATCTCAATCAGTCCATCATATATCATCATTATTGCCTTTCACTCGCACGACCGAACAGTGTGGATAATAATAATAGTGCACGTGCATTGAACTAAGCTGGAATCTGCAAGCATTTAATACAAGGGAGAAGACAAGGTAATATGGGATCTTGGTTAAATCAACAATAATGCATATGAGAGCCACTCAACATTTTCATCATGGTCTTCTCCTCTCGACCCCCAAAGAATAAGAAAAGAAATAAAACTATTTACACGGGAAAGCTCCCAACAAGCAAAAGAAGAACAAGAAATCTTTTTGGGTTTTCTTTTAATTACTACTACTACAGGCATGGAAAGTAAACTAGCTAAAAGCTATTACTAATTTTTTTTGGTTTTTTTCTTAAGGATTTTTAAAACACACAAGAAGAAGGCTTAGAAAAGAAAATAAACTAATATGGATAGTACAATGAAAAAGTAATGAGCACCGACAACTGGCATGAGTGTGTGGGCATGAATGTAATGCCGGTGAGAAATACGTACTCCCCCAAGCTTAGGCTTTTGGCCTAAATTGGTCTATGCCCACGGATCGAAGCTACTCTCTCCGGTGTACTGAAGAGGGTCCTTAGTGTGCCACTGGTTGGCGATCTCCTCCGAATCCCACTAATAAACAGACTGTCGATAAGGGTCAAGTGGTGGCTCAGGCTCAGGATCTGGGACTTGTGTCAGCCTCCAGTATGCATAAATGGCCTCGGGCAAGATGAGGTACGTGCCTGAAAGTATGTTAAACAAAGAGGGCGCATGCAAGGTAATAATCTCAAAGTGAGTTTTATCAAATATCAAATTATACTTAAGCATCTTCTTCTTATTTTTAACAATAAATTCATGTGCTACCATACTCCTATAATCTTGAAAAACAGGGGGCAGCAGCTTTTCCTCTTTCTCATAATTCCTAATAGGTATCTCAAAGTGTTCAGCAAGGCATGAAGCAAAGATGCCTCTGAAGATGGGGCCCTTTGTACGGTTCAGACTTAATCATTTAGCAACAATAGCGCCTAGGCTGAAAGTTGTATCATGAAACAAAGCATGGCATAAAATGATAAGATCAGGAGCACTAAGATTTCCACTGTTCCCGCGACCAATTAAGCATCTACAAGCAAATAGCGCGAAATAACGTAGAACAGGAACATGTATACTAGTAATTCTTGCATCAGAAACTTTCCTCGTTTCCCGTATAGCAATTCTATCAATAAATCCATCCACATCACTACAATGTGGTTCCTCGATGCTGCCCACAAAGGGTATCTTGCAGACCCAACAAAAATCATGGAGTGACATCTCCTTAACCTCATCATATAAGTGAAACTCCATTGAAGGTGGTGATTTCCTAGTATGGAAATAAAAATTTTGCATAAAAATATTAGTGAGTAGGAGATACTGTTCGTGCTGGTCGTGGAGGAAGTTAGTGAGGCCTCCGCAGTGCGAGGAAGATTGTATTTTGGCTTTTTATTCTCCTCATTCTGCTTATCATTCGAGCTTCCGCTCGAAGAGCCCCTCAATAATGTGACGCCCAGATAATTAAGCCATAGTAATCCTTCCTAATGGTGCCATGTCATCGCAGTTAGTTCGTTAAACCTCACTTTGATCCAAACCCGATTCAAACTCAAATTTAAAATAAAGTCAAACTATCATTTCTTCAAGCGGTAAAACAAAAATGTTTGTTGAGTTGCAAATATTCACTAGTTAATTATCATGTAGGGGTTAACATTTTTCAAAATATATTTAAAAAGCCCCTGGATATGAAACAGTATCAACACAGTCCCCTTTAAGTCATTTTTGTTTAAAACAAAATGGAAACAAATTATAATAGCCCTCAAACATTTTGTGGCAGTCCATAACATTGCCAAACATTTTTGTGGCAGGTATCACATTCAACAAAATTCATTTGGTACAAAAATGAACTACAAAACAGGAGCAATAAAAAGTAAAAAAAGTAAAGCCTATTGTGCACTCAGGCCTGCTAAGCTATAGTGCAGCCCAGCCCACTTGGAGTCTACCCTATCCTCTGTTCACAAAATAGAGGCGTGGAGGCCATCCGAGGTGCCATGCTCGGCCGAGCCTTGCGTGGCGGCCATCCGAACTTCCCCCTGGCCTATAACCCCTCTCCCTCGCGCCCCCAAAAACCTAATCCCCTTCCCCCACTTGCCCCTCTCCCTCTCCAATTGCTCGATCCCGAGCTCGTCCGCCGCCATGTCGTCGTCGCGGCCATCGTTGCCTCCGTGCTGATCTAGCGTGTCTGGGAGCTTCACCATGGAAGACTTCTTCTTCATCATCAAGTGGATCGAGTCGGGATGCCGCATCGCCGCTGTTTTCATCATTCCTCCCCGACTGCATCCGCGGCCACCGGCGGTCGATCCGCCGCCTTCAATGCGTCCCCAACCTCGTCTTCCCCTTCTATGCGACCGTGGTAAGGCCCTCTGAGGGAGTCCAGGATTAGGGGTCTCCGGACAGCCGGATTATATCCTTTGGTCGGACTGTTGGACTATGAAGATACAAGATTGAAGACTTCGTCTCGTGTCCGGATGGGACTCTACTTGGCGTGGAAGGCAAGCTAGGAAGTACGGATATGGATATCTCCTCCTTTGTAACCGACCTTGTGTAACCCTAGCCCCCTCCGGTGTCTATATAAACCGGAGGATTTTAGTCCTTAGGACACGATAACATACAATCATACCATAGGCTAGCTTCTAGAGTTTAGCCTCTCTGATCTCGTGGTAGATCTACTCTTGTACTATCCATATCATCAATATTAATCAAGCAGGACGTAGGGTTTTACCTCCATCATGAGGGCCTGAACCTGGGTAAAACATCATGTCCCCTGCCTCCTGTTACCATCCGCCTTAGACGCATAGTTCGGGACCCCCTACCCGAGATCCGCCGGTTTTGACACCGACATTGGTGCTTTCATTGAGAGTTCCTCTATGTCGTCGCCGTTAGGCTTGATGGCTCCTATGATCATTGATAACGATGCAGCCCAGGGTGAGACTTTCTCCCCGGACAGATTTTTGTATTCGGCGGCTTCGCACTATGGGCCAACTCGCTTGGCCATCTGGAGCAGATCGAAAGTTATGCCCCTGGCCACCAGGTCAGGTTTGGAGGCTTAAAATACACGGCCGATATCCGCGGAGACTTGATCTTCGATGGATTCGAGCCTCTGCCTTGTGCATCGCGCGGTCACGATGAGTACGATTTAGCTCTACCATCAGACAGTGTTCAGAAGATCGCACCGGCAGCCGCTCCGACCCTCAATTCGGAGCCAGTTGCGCCGTCCATGGACGGGTGGATGGACCCCGCCATGGAGACCTTACCCTCAGCGGCGATTGAGCCGAATATCGACCTTATCCTTCACGAGAGCAGTGTTGCCAAACTGCTGGATCCTTCCCCGGCCACGGACTCCGAACCGCCTGCACCCGTGCCTATCAAATCCGACTGGGCGCCAATCATGGAGTTCACCTCCGCGGATATCTTTCAGCACTCGCCCTTCGGCGATGTACTGAATTCATTAAAGTCTCTCTCCTTGTCAGGAGAGTCCTGGCCGAACTATGTCCGACAGGATTGGGATGCGGATGACGAAGAAATTCGCTGCCCACCCACCACCCACTCAGTAGCTACTGTCGATGACTTAACCGACATGCTCGACTTCGACTCCGAAGACATCGACAATATGGAAGACGATGCAGGAGGCGAACAGGAACCACTACCCACAGGGCACTGGACGCCCACTTCATCACATGACGTATACATGGTGGACACACCAAAAGAATACGACGACGAGGAACGGAAGGACGCAACAGAGGGTTGTCCCCTCGAGAAGCAGTCAAAGCGGCGGCGTAAGCGCCGCTCCAAATCCCGCCTCGGCAGAAACAACTATCATATAGACCCAGCCTTAGAGCAGGGTGAACAATCGCTAGACCACGGCAACACGGAGAATCAAACCGAACAACCCGACTCTATCAAAGATAATAGTCCGGATGACATCACATCGGACGGACACCCGGAGCAACAGAATGCCCGTCAAAGGCTTGTTGCCACCACAAGGAGTCTAAAAAAGCAGAAGCAAAGGCTCAAGGCTCCGCAAGACACACTCAGAATCAGATGGAGTAAAGTACTCAACACAGCAGCGAAGTACGGCGGTAATCGCCCCACCAAGAGCTACCCGAAGCAGAAGTTCCTACCTGAATTCAATGAGGAGGCCTTAGATCCCCCGCAACCAAAAATTAAAACGGCCATCTGGCCGGATAGACGACAGCACGGCCAACATAGAGCGGCAAACAACGCCGCACATAAGCCAATACGCGATCCACACGAGGGCTCACATCAAAAGGACGGCGCAACCAGATCCATCAATGGACCACGCAAGCGCGCTCCAGCATACAATGCAACACAACAAACATCTGAACATCACGGTACACCCAGATACAGGGGTGCCGCACACCCCCTATGTTTCACCGACGAGGTGCTGGACCATGAATTTCCAGAGGGATTCAAACCCGTAAACATAGAGGCATACTACGGAACAACAGACCCTGGGGTCTGGATTGAGGACTATATCCTCCATATCCATATGGCTCGAGGAGATGATCTCCATGCCATCAAGTACTTACCCCTCAAGCTCAAAGGGCCAGCTCGACACTGGCTCAAAATCCTCCCCAAAAGCTCCATTGGAAGCTGGGAAGAGCTTGAAGATGCTTTTTGGGCAAATTTTCAAGGGACTTATGTCCGACCTCCAGATGCGGACGATTTAAGTCATATAACTCAACAGCCCGGAGAGTCAGCCCGAAAGCTTTGGAACAGATTTCTTACTAAAAAGAACCAAATAGTGGACTGTCCGGACGCCGAAGCCTTGGCAGCTTTTAAACACAGCGTTTGAGACGAATGGCTGGCCAGAAACCTCAGCCAAGAAAAGCCGAGAACAATGGCAGCATTAACAAGCCTCATGACCTGCTTTTGCACGGGTGAGGACAGCTGGCTAGCCCGATGCAGCACCAGTGACCCAAGTACATCCGAAGTTATAGATGGAAACGGGAAATCACGACGCAGCAAAAATAATAAGCGCCGAAATAAAGAAGACAGCCCGAAGAGCACGGCGGTAAATGCCGGATTCAAAAGCTCTCGTCCAGGTCAGCAAAAGCCGCCCTCTAAAGGTGCCAAAGATGAACTGTCCAGCCTAAACAAAATTACGGACCAAATATGTCAGATCCATAGCAGCCCCGATAAACCTGCAAATCATGCCCACAGAGAATGTTGGGTCTTCAAGCAGTCCGGCAAGCTCAACGCCGTACACAAGGGGGAGGATACACCAAGCGAAGACGAGGATGAGCCTCTCAAGCAAGACACTGGGGAACAAAAGAAATTTCCACCAGAGGTCAAAATAGTACACGTGTTACACGTGATCAAGGGGAGAAACAAAATGGCACTCCCAGAGAAATATGCCCAAGGGCCTATCACCGCGGAGTCCTGCCACTAGTCGTCTCAACCGATCACCTTCGATCATCGAGATTACTCCGCAAGTATCCGGCGTGCAGGATGGGCTGCCTTGGTATTAGATCCAATAATTGACGGATACCACTTCACACGAGTCATGATGGACGGTGGCAGCAGTCTAAACCTGATATATCAGGATACAATCCGCAAAATGGGGATAGACCCAACGAAAATTTGCCATAGCAATACTACCTTTAAAGGAGTAACGCCCAACCCAGGGGCTCATTGCATGGGCTCCCTGCTACTAGAGGTTATATTCGGCTCTCCCGATAACTTCCGTAGCAAAAATATAACCTTCCACATTGCTCCGTTCCAAAGTGGCTATCAAGAACTACTTGGACGCGAAGCTTTCCCTCGCTTTAATGCAATACCGCATTACGCTTCCCTCACGATTAAGATGCCCGGTCCACGTGGCATTATTACAGTAAATGGAAATATTGAGCGATCCCTGCGCGCTGAAGAGAGTGCGGCTGCCTTGGCAGCCGCACACTAAAACGGCCTTACCAGCTAAAGCATTCGATAGGTCGTCAAGACTATGGACACGGTTAGACGAGTCCGACGTAGCTATATGTAATTCATACAGGTTTGATGGCCACACCCCTATTGCAAATACAAAGGGCTCAACGCGCGCAGACAAGTGGCAATTTTTACTCATCTTGAATTGTACATGGTTTCTTTAATATAACCTACCTTTTTGCACGATAACTTTTCACCTAAGTTCCTCTCTTTTATATATGACCATCGTGCTACACCAGTCCAGGATACGGCACAACGGAGACACAGGCACAGACGTGCAGCAGGGACCCATTCCAAGGATTCTTTTTATATTAAGACCCTGCGTAAACCTTTCTTACTGTCTCTTGTTGATAACATCCCTCGGATTCTCAGTACTATTGAGAAGAATGCTGACGTCTTGGCATGTGGCCACGTCAGAATAATGCACGTACCTAGACACCAGGGGCTTCTTACAAAGGGCACTGTTTAGGCCCGGTTTATACCATAAAAGACCGAATACCTTAGGGAGTGTTCGGCATCGCGAGTTTGGCCTTATATGCATCAGCTCCGAATCATGTCTTTGGTCAAATGTTGGGTTTGCCCGGCTCCTGTGTTTTGCTGCCTTACGTTCCGCTCTATCGGCTAAGGCGGCACCAGGAGAACTACTGCGATTGTGCCCCGGGTCATCCGGACGAGCACCTCAGTAGAGAAAGCCGAAAACTGACTGTCATGATATAGCGTGAGACTGGTCAACCACTCGATGACCCATCGGAATGTTAGAATTCCTCCGCCTTAACGAAGGGCCGTTTCCAGGCCAGGCATGTACGCACCCCGAATTCGGGAGAGTGCGGAGCCACCAGGGGCTGTATAGTAGCCCCACCGTCAAACTCCTATGGCTAAGTGAAAGTGTTAAAGCATTATAGTCCGGTTGCCTCGTTCGCTGCACTATCACCTCCTTATTAGGACCAAGACGTTGGATTACGTGTGAACAGGCGTCTTCTACGAACACCCCTGCATTATATGCGGGGGGGATGAAGTCGACGACTGCAATCTTTCAGGTTATATACATATATACATAAACAGCCGCACAGGAGGCATCATATTACTTTCAGGCAAAAGTATAAATATAGCCTTAATAAATTTGGTAAACATTGTTTTTACAATGGGAATACATGTCACTCAAACATAATAATCTTCGAGCACTGGGCCTCTATCAAACGAGCACCCTCAAGAACTTCTTCAAAATAGTGCTTGGCAGCCACTCGGCCTATGGCCGAACCCTGCGCCGCAACAGTGGTAGCATCCATCTCCGCCCAATATGCTTTGACACGGGCAAGGGCCATCTGCGAGCCTTCTATGCACAACGACCTCTTCATCACATTGATGCGCGGCACTGCACTAAGGAACTGCTGCACTAAGCTAAAATAGTTGTTCGACTTTGGCTTTTCCGGCCACAGATGATCTACGACGGACCTCATGGCGAGTCCGGACAATCTATTGAGTTTGGCCCATTCGGCAAGTTGATCAGTTAGTGGAAGAGGACGCTCTGGAACATTAAATTGCGACCAGAATAGCTTGTCCACATCACGATCTGTTTGATCTCGGAAGTATTCGGCCACATCGACATCACTCGTCGTCAAATCCAGATATGTGTCTTCCGAACTCCATAGCCGATCCAGAGGGGCATACCGCGGATCTCCGAACTTCCTCCGCAGCAAAAAGGGCTTCCCAGCCACAATATCACCAGCTTCACGCAGCTCTTCCTTCTTTGCCCTCATGGCAGAGCGGGTGTCTTTGGCCGCCATCGTGGCCTTTTCGAGGTCCATCGCCTTCGCTCAGTTTTCTTCTTCAAGGAACCGACAACGGTCGGCAGTGTCTTTTAACTTTACAGCCATCTTGGCCATCTTTTCTTTGCTCTCGCAATGCGCAGCCTTCTCAGCTCTTAACTCTTCGGCCGCGTTTAAAGCGGCCGCATTACTAATCCTTGTTTGTTCGTTGGCTCGGGCAAGTTCCGCCCGAAGGATCTTCACGGCGACAGCTCCATCTGCAGTCACAACATATTAAAGACACTGGCATCATGCTGCTCTTACTATGTGACATTGACCGGAAAAACATTACTTACCCTGTGCCTCGTCAAGCCGCTTGTTAACAAGCTCGATGTTGGCATCTGCCGCATCCAGTTGCCGCTTTAGTTCGGCAAACTCATTAGCTCGGCCAGTCACCGGAGCTTCCATCACATGCACATAAAGTTGTATGGTTTTTAGCTGGGACTACAATCCTCTGTTTGCCGCCGTTTTCCGCGACAACCAGAGTCTTAGGGGCTACTATCTACATAGGGCACACCTAAAAATGTGCGGAACCATCACAAATGTACATCATTTTACGTACCTCAAAGCCCGTCAGTAGACTCATAAAGGCGTCATGCAACCCACTTTCGGCGGATGAAATCCTTTCCATCACCGTACCCATCAATGTACGGTGTTCTTCCGAGATGGTCGCCCGCCATAGCAGATCCCTCAGTGCGTCCGACCGCATACCAGACTGCGCTGGACTCTTTTGTTTGCTCTCTTCAAGAGCAGGATGCTGGGGACTTCGGGTGACTATAGGATTATCTTCCGGCCTCACCGGATCCGGAGAGGCCCTCCGTGACGACACTTCAAGGTCGCCTGCTTCTTGAGCGGGGGAGTCCGGGGGAGGCATTTCGCTCTCCATCATCTCCGGAAGAAGGTCCCCTGAAGACGAGCTCCGTTGAGAAGGGCTAAGATCCGAACTGCGAGATAAACGCTTCGGTTATTTTCCTTGGAAGTAAGGTAGAATATGTTTACTATTAAGTATTTTTTGATCACTTACAGCTCGTTAGAGGGCTGATCCCCACGCGGACTTTGTGCGGCAAAAGCACCCTCCGAGGCAGGACCCTCTGGTGGAGACTTCTTCTCCCGCTTGGAAGCCTTGGTTTTCGGATCTTCAGAGGTGGTCCTCTTCCTTCCCCGGAGCAAGAGAAGGTCAGATTCTTCCCCTTGGTTATCCTCCTTCACGGAGGCGCTCATTCCCTCGGTTGGAATTGGTAGCGATGGGGGCCCGCTTTCGACCTCATTATTCCCCCCTTCATCTTCCTTTGAGGCCTCCGGGCAAGGTGCTAGCTCGAGCATCTTTTCCAGTACCGGATTCTCCAAACCCTCAGGAAGGTGGGCTGAACACCGAGTCATCTTCGCCTTTGTTAGCCAGTCCTGGTCAAAGTGCGATTTTTCAGAATGACGTCATGGTAAATGAAGGACGCTGTGTTCGGCTAGAGGATTACTTCCTTGGTCAGCGGTAGGGTTGCTGCTCAGGCCCACATCCTCGGTAGTATCCGGACACTCTATTTGGGGTCCGAAGAATGATTTGTACATCTCCTCGTGCGTCAGGCCGAGGAAATTCTAAATAGTGCGCGGCCCTTTTGGGTTGAACTCCCACACGTGGAGGGGCCGGCGTTTGCAAGGCTGGACTCGACGAACCAGCATGACTTGCACAACCGTAACCAGACTGAAATCTCTGTCGAAGAGATCTTGAACGCGGCTTTGCAGTATAGGCACGTCCTTGGCTGGACCCCATCTCAGCCCTCTGCTAATCCATGAGATCAGTTGTGGTGGAGGGCCCAAGCAGAAAGCAGGGGCGGCCACCCACTTGGCACTTCTGGGAGCTGTGATGTAGAACCACTCTCGCTGCCATAATCCGGACACCTCTGGAAAGGAACCCTTTGGCCATGGAGCTCCAGCGATTTTACTTATTAATGCGCCTCTGCACGCTATGTGCTGCCCCTCGACCATCTTCGGCTTCACGTCAAAGGTCTTGAGCCACAGGCCGAAGTGAGGGGTAATGCGGAGGAAGGCCTCACATACGACAATAAATGTCGAGATGTGGAGAAAGGAGTCCGGGGCTAGATCGTGGAAATCTAGCCCGTAATAGAACATCAAACCCCTAACAAAGGGATCCAGGGTGAGGCCTAGGCCTCGGAGGAAGTGGGAGATGAACACAATGTTCTCGTTGTGTTCGGGAGTAGGGACGACCTGCCCTCGGGCAGGCAGCCAATGCGAAACCTCGGCGGTCAGGTATCTGGCCTCCCTCAACTTCTTGATATCCTCTTCCATAATGGAGGAGGGCATCCACCGGCCTTGAAGGCTAGATCCGAACATGATTGAAGGTCCGAAGCACCTGACCTAGGCTTTGGGTGTTAGAACTCGAGGCGGGGGAAGGATTCGATTGAGCACGGGAGGGAAAAAAATAAAAGCCTTGTCCCTTTATAAAGAGGGTGAATATCAAGCGTCCTTCTAGTGGCCGTTTGGGACTTGTCTAAAATCTAGGAGTCCTAGGCACGGTTGCTTTACCCATGACCGTATTGATGAGAATCCCGTAATTAGGGGAACAAGATCTCTGCTTTGACAAGACGTGTCAAGAAACCGCCTCGCGTTATGTGTGGAGCTGGTTGAAGAAAAACGGTTCGAATAATCACCGAGCCATGGCCTGACGTCATGTTGCCAAAGCGTGTCAGCAGATTAAGATTTGTGGAAATATTATTCTTTCTACGGTGGTATGTGGAATTTATTTTGCAGGGTCGGACACTATCCTGGTATTCAAACTCTTCGGTGATATGTTCAGAGGAGGAACCCGCCTTGCAATGCCGAAGACAACACTGCGCGCCGGACTCATTGTCATTGAAGCCTGGTTCAGGGGCTACTGAGAGAGTCCGGGATTAGGGGTCTCCAGACAGCCAGATTATATCCTTTGGCCGGACTGTTGGACTATGAAGATACAAGATTGAAGACTTCGTCTCATGTCCGGATGGGACTTTACTTGGCGTGGAAGGCAAGCTAGGCAGTACGGATATGGATATCTCCTCTTTTGTAACCGACCTTGTGTAACCCTAGCCCCCTTCGGTGTCTATATAAACCGGAGGGTTTTAGTCCGTAGGACACGATAACATACAATCATACCATAGGCTAGCTTCAAGGGTTTATCCTCTCTGATCTCGTGGTAGATCTGCTCTTGTACTATCCATATCATCAATATTAATCAAGCAGGACGTAGGGTTTTACCTCCATCAAGAGGGAGCCCGAACCTGGGTAAAACATCGTGTCCCCTGCCTCCTGTTACCATCCGCCTTAGACGCACAGTTCGGGACACCCTACGTGAGATCCGCTGGTTTTGACACCGACACCCTCCTTCGATTCCCCCTTCTTCCCCATCGATTCCATCACCGTAGGTGCCCTCCCCCGAGCTTAGCCGTCGCGGTCGGAGCTTCGCTCCACGCACGCCATGGCCGAGCTCCCGGTGCCCTCTGATCGTCACTAGCTCGCCCTGGGCGCCCCTCCTCCCGTTGCCCTTGCACGTTTGGGCCCATCCCTGCTGCCCCACTACAGCCTCTCTCGCCGTCCCCACCTCTGCCGGCGCAGCCAGCCGCCCGCCCGCTAGCCACCGCGCCCGGCTGCGCTGTTGTTGCTGCGCTACTGCTGCTGCTCGTTGTCCACTACTGCTCTCCGCTGTTGCTGCACTCCTTCTTCTCACGGCCTGTTGATGCTCCCTCTATTGCCGATGCGTCTTTATGCTGCTGCTGCTCCATGGCCGGCGGAGCTAGCATACAGCCGTATCTGAACCCAACGATCTTCTTTTTCTACATGTACGTGTATATGGGTACGAGTGTGTTCTGAACCCAGTAGAAAGTCACGCCTGAACGTTGAACCCATCGAACTTGGAATGCACCAGCCGCTTCATAGTCCCTTAAATTTTTATCACATTAATGCCCAACTAAAAGCCCACAAAAATAGTTGTAAAAAAGAAACAAATAAAAATGCCCATAACCATATGCAATAATGTGTACTCTACAGGCCACAAAAGCTTCACGTCTCTTCTGTCCCCTGTTTAGTTTAGTTTTAGTACTAATACTAAGGCTAATTGGCTGCTGATGTGTAGAACCCCCCATAAATTAAACACTGTTTAGTTTAAACTAACCCCAATGGCGATGACATGCGGACCCCTCCAGCACTGTTCATCATCTGAATAGTTAACCGCTCGCGGCTAACTCGGTAGCCCCGGGGCCCACTGTCAGCCCGAGTGCATTGTTGGGTGCACTACACCGGGTGCACCCAGCTTTTCTGTTTACTGTTTATTTTCGGATTAAAATAAATCCATAATTTTAGAAATTCTTTAAATCTTTGGAAAATCATATAAAATAATCCGTAGCTCGGATGAAAAAGTTTTATACATAAAAGTTGCTCAGAAAAGCGAGACGAATCCGAATACGCAGTCCGTTCGTCCGCCACACGTCCCCAGCATATCGAACATGCAACAATCCACCTCCGGTTCATCTGCCCAAAAAAGCGAAACACCGGGAATACTTTCCCGGATGTTTTTCCCCTTCGCCAGTAGCACCTAGTACTGCGTTAGGTCACCCCTAACACCGCGTATTGCCATGTTATGCTTATGATGCTTTGATTGCTCTGTTATTTATTGTGTTCCCCCTCCGTTACTTCTTTCCGGTAGACCTCGAGACCGCTGCGGATACCCCATTGATCGACTACATCGACGACGACCCCTCTCTCTTGCCAGAGCAACCAGGCAAGCCCCCCCTTGATCACCAGATATCGCCTACTCTTCTCTATACTGCTTGCATTAGAGTAGTGTAGCATGTTACTGCTTCCGTTAATCCTATTCTGGTGCATAGCCTGTCATTGTTGCTACAACTGTTGATACCTTACCTGCAATCCTAATGCTTAGTATAGGAGGCTAGTATGCCATCAGTGGCCCTACATTCTTGTCCGTCTGTCATGCTATACTATCGGGCCGTGATCACTCGGGAGGTGGTCACGGGTATATACTTATATACATAATATATGATACATGTGGTGACTAAAGACGGATCGACTCGTAGGAGTACCCGCGAGTGATTCCGATGTTGGGGGCTGAAGGGGCAGGTGGCTCCATCCCGGTAAAGGTGGGCGTGAGTTCCCGAAGGCCCCTGACTGTTACTTTGTGGCGGAGCGACAGGGCAGGTTGAGACCACCCAGGAGAGAGGTGGGCCCGGCCCTAGTCGGTGTCCGTGGTTATTTCAAAATAACACTCTTAACGAGATCTTGGTATTTGATCCGAGTCTGGCTACTGACCTATACGCACTAACCATCTACGCGGGGACACTTATGGTCACTCGATGTCGTGGTATCAGCCGAAGCCTTCGTGACGTCAGCGACTGAGCGGTGCGCGCCGGATTGGACTAGAACACCTGCTAGGCTAGGACTGCTTCCGGCCGCCCTCGCAACGTGCAGGTGTGCAATGGGCGATGGGACCAGACCCCTGTGTCATAGGATTTAGATTGGCATGCTGACCTCTCTGTTGTGCCTTGGTAGGGCTGTGACGTGTTGATCTTCCGAGGCCGGGCATGACCCAGGAAAGTGTGTCCGGCCAAATGGGATCGAGCGTGTTGGGTTATGTGGTGCACCACTACAGGGAAGTTAATCTATTCGAATAGCCGTGATCTTCGGTAACAGGATGACTTGGAGTTGTACCTTGACCTTATGACAACTAGAACCGGATACTTAATAAAACACACCCTTCCAAGTGCCAGATACAACCGATGATCGCTCTCTCACAGGGCGACGAGGGGAGTGTTGGGGATCGTAGCATAAATTTAAAATTTTCTACGCATCACCAAGATCAATCTATGGAGTAATCTAGCAACGAGCGGAAGGAGAGTGCATCTACATACCCTTGTAGATCGCTAAGCGGAAGCGTTCAAGTGAACGGGGTTGATGGAGTCATACTCGTCATGATCCAAATCACCGATGATCCTAGTGCCAAATGGACGGCACCTCCGTGTTCAACACACGTACAACCCGGTGACGTCTCCTACGCCTTGATCCAGCAAGGGGAGAAGGAGAGGTTGGGGAAGACTCCATCCAGCAGCAGCACGACGGCGTGGTGGTGGTGGAGGAGCGCGGGAATCCTGCAGGGCTTCGCCAAGCACTACGAGAGACGAGGAGGGAGAGGGGTAGGGCTGCGCCAACAGGGGAAGAGTTCGTCTGTTGGGCTGCCTCTTAGCCTCCACTATATATAGGGGGAGAAGGAGGGCTGCGCCCCCACCTAGGGTTCCCTCCCTAGGGGTGGCGGCAGCCCCCAGATCCCATCTGGGGTGGCGGCCACAAGGGGAGAGGGGGAGGCGCACCTGAGGTGGGCCTTAGGGCCCATCTGCCCTAGGGTTTGCCCCCTTCCCCTCTTGGAGGCGCCTTGGGCCTTGGTGGGAGGCGCCCCAGCCCACCTAGGGGCTGGTCCCTTCCCACTATTGGCCCATGTAAGCCTCCGGGGCTGGTGGACCCACCTGGTGGACCCCCGGACCCCTCCGGTGGTCCCGGTACACTACCGGTGATGCCCGGAACACTTCCGGTGGCCAAAACCATACTTCCTATATATCAATCTTTACCTCCGGACCATTCCGGAACTCCTCATGACATCCGAGATCTCATCCGGGACTCCGAACAACATTCGGTAACCGCGTACATACTTTCCCTATAAGCCTAGCGTCATCGAACCTTAAGTGTGTAGACCCTACGTGTTCGTCAGTCATGCAGACATGGCCGAGACAACTCTCCGGTCAATAACCAACAGCGGGATCTGGATACCCATGTTGGATCCCACATGTTCCACGATGATTTCATCGGATGAACCATGATGTCAAGGACTTAATCAATCCCGTATACAATTCCCTTTGTCTAGCGGTACGATACTTGCCCGAGATTCGATCGTCGGTATCCCGATACCTTGTTCAATCTCGTTACCGGCAAGTCTCTTTACTCGTTCTGTAACACATCATCCCGTGATCAACTCCTTGATCACATTGTGCACATTATGATGATGTCCTACCGAGTGGGCCCAGAGATACCTCTCCGTTTACACGGAGTGACAAATCCCAGTCTCGATTCGTGCCAACCCAAAAGACACTTTCGGAGATACCTGTAGTGTACCTTTATAGCCACCCAGTTACGTTGTGATGTTTGGCACACCCAAAGCACTCCTACGGTATCCGTGAGTTGCACAATCTCATGGTCTAAGGAAATGATACTTGACATTAGAAAAGCTTTAGCATATGAACTAGACGATCTTTGTGCTAGGCTTAGGATTGGGTCTTGTCCATCACATCATTCTCCTAATGATGTGATCCTGTTATCAACGACATCCAATGTCCATGGTCAGGAAACCATAACCATCTATCGATCAACGAGCTAGTCAACTAGAGGCTTACTAGGGACACGGTGTTGTCTATGTATCCACACATGTATCTGAGTTTCCTATCAATACAATTCTAGCATGGATAATAAACGATTATCATGAACAAGGAAATATAATAATAACCAATTTATTATTGCCTCTAGGGCATATTTCCAACAGTCTCCCACTTGCACTAGAGTCAATAATCTAGTTCACATCACCATGTGATTAACACTCACAGGTCACATGGCCATGTGGCCAACATCCAAAGAGTCTACTAGACTCAATGATCTAGTTCACATTACTATGTGATTAACACTCAAAGAGTTCTGGGTTTGATCATGTTATGCTTGTGAGAGAGGTTGTAGTCAACGGGTCTTGCCATATTCAGATCCCTATGTATTTCGCAAAACTTTATGTCATATCATAGATGCTGCTACCACGTTCCACTTGGAGCTATTCCAAATTGTTGCTCCATTATACGTATCCGATATCTCTACTCAGAGCTATCCGGATAGGTGTTAAGCTTGCATCAACGTAACTCTTTACGTTGAACTCTTTATCACCTCCATAACCGAGAAACATTTCCTTATTCTTCTAAGGATAATTTTTTACCGCTATCCGGTGATCTACTCCTAGATCACCTTTGTACCCTCTTGCCAGACATGTGGCAAGGCACACATCAGGTGTTGTACTTAGCATGGCATACCGTATAGAGCCTATGACAAGAGCATAGGGGACGACCTTCGTCCTTCCTCTTTCTTCTGCCGTGGTCAATCTTTGAGTCTTACTCAACTTCACACCTTACAACTCAGGTGAGAACCCCTTCTTTGACTGATCTATTTTGAACTCTTTCAAAAACATGTCAAGGTGTGCGTTCTTTGAAAGTATCATCAGGCGTCTTGATCTATTTCTATAGATCTTGATGCCCAATATGTAAGCAGCTTTATCCAGGTCTTCCTTTGAAAATCACTCTTCAAACAACCGTTTATGCTTTCCAGAAATTCTACATTATTTCAGATCAACAATATGTCATCCACATATACTTATCAGAAATATTGTAGTGCTCCCACTCACTTTCTTGTAAATACAAGTTTCTAGCAAACATTGTATAAACCTAAAAGCTTTGATCACTCCATCAAAACATATATTCCGACTCCGAGATGCTTGCTCTAGTCCATAGAAGGATTGCTGGAGCCAGCATGCCTTTTAGCATCCTTAGGATCGACAAAACCTTTTATTGTATCACATACAACTTTTCTTACGAAAACTGGTAAGAAAACTTGTTTTGACATCCATCTGTAAGATTTCATAATCGAAAAATACAGCTAATGCTATCATGATTTCGACAGACTTAAGCATCACTACGGGTGAGAAATTCTCATCGTAGTTAACTCCTTGAACTTGTGAAAAGACTCTTTCCCACAAGTCGAGCTTCATAGACGGCAACATTACCGCCCACGTCCGTCTTCTTCTTAAAGATCCATTTATCTCAATGGCTTGCCGATCATCGGGCAAGTCCACCAAAGTCCATCCTTTGTTCTGATATATGGATCCTATCTCGGATTTCATGGCTTCTAACCATTTGTCGAAATACGGGCCCACCATCGCTTCTCCATAGCTCATAGGTTCATTGTTGTCTAACAACATGATATCTAAGACAGGATTACCGTACCACTTAGGGGTAGTACATATCCTTGTCGACCTACAGGTTCGATAGCAACTTGATCTGAAGCTTCATGATCACTATCATTAACTTCTTATTCAACAGATGTAGGCTCCACAGAAAACATCTTTCTGTGTTGCATCACTCTCTGGTTGAAATAAAGGTTCGACAACCTTATCAAGTTCTATCTTCCTCCCACTCAATTCTTTCGAGAGAAACTCCTTCTCGAGAAAGGACCCGTTCTTATCGACAAACAATTTGCCCTCGGATCTGAGATAGAAGGTATACCCTACTGTCACCTTTGGGTATCCTATGAAGATGCGTTTGTCCGCTTTGGGTTCGAGCTTCTCCGGCTGAAGCCTTAAGCATCGCAGCCCCAAACATTAAGAAACGACAACTTTGGTTTCTTACCAAACCAATGTTCATACGACGCCGTCTCAACGGACTTAGATGGTGTCCTATCTAAAGTGAATGCAGCTGTCTCTAACGCATAACCTCAAAATGAAAACGGTAGATTGATAAGAGACATCATAGATCGCACCATATCTCATAAGGTTCGATTACGATGTCCGGACACACCATTACCCTGTGGTGTTCCAGGTGGCTTCAACTATGAAACAATTCCACAATGTCTTAAGTGATTGCCAAACTCACAACTCAGAAAATCCCCTTTTGATCAGATCGCAGGAACATGATCTTATTGTTATGATAATTCTTAACTTCACTCTGAAATTGCTTGAACCTTTCAAACGTTTCAGACTTGTGCTTCACTAAGTAAATATACCTATATCTACTCAAATCGTCTGTGAAGATGAGAAAATAGCGATATCCACCGCGCGCTTCAATTCTCATTGGATCACACACATCTGTATGTATGATTTCCAACAAGTCACTTGCCTGTTTCATTGTACCTGAAAACGGGGTCTTAGTCATCCTGCCCATGAGGCATGGCTCACATGTGTCAAGCGATTCAAAATCAAGTGACTCCAAACATCCATCGACATGGAGTTTCTTCATGCATCTTATGCCAATATGACCTAAGCGGCAATGCCACAAGAAAGTGGTACTATCATTATTAACTCTACATCTTTTGGCGTGAACATGTGTATCACCACGACCGAGATTCAATGAACCATTCACATAGGGTGCATGACCATGAAAGGTATCATTCATGTAAACAGAATAACCATTATTCTCTAACTTAAATGAATGACCGTATTGCAATGAACATGATCCAATCATATTCATGCTCAACGTAGACACCTGATAAGATTTATCTAGGTTCAATACTAATCCCGAAGGTAGATGGAGCGTGCGATGGTGATCTCATCAACTTTGGAAATACTTCCAACACACATCGTCACCTCGCCCTTAGCCAGTCTCCGTTTAGTCCGTAGCTTTTGCTTCAAGTCACCAGTAATAGCAACTGAACCGGTATCCAATACCCAGGTGCTACCAGGAGTACTAGCGAGGTACACATTAATAACACGTATATACTTTGTTGAAGTTGCCAGCCTTCTTATCTACCATGCATTTGGGGTAATTCTGCTACCAGTGACCGTCCCCTTTACAATAGAAGCACTTAGTCTCGGGTTTGGATTCAACCTTGGGTTCCTTTACTGGAGCGGCAACTGGTTTGCCATCCATGAAGTTTCCCTTCTAGCCCTTGCCCTTCTTGAAACCAGTGGTCTTATTAAACCATCAACACTTGATGCTCCTTCTTGATTTCTACCTTTTGCGGTCTTAAGCACCGCGAACAGCTCCGGGATCAACTCCATCCCTTGCATGTCATAGTTCATCATGAAGATCTAGTAGCTTAGTGATAGTGGCTAGAGAACTCTATCAATCACTATCTTATCTGGAAGTTTAACTCCCACTTGATTTAAGTGATTGTAGCACCCAGACATTCTGAGCACATGCTTCTCCTCCATCTTGTTGGCAAAAGAACTTGTCAGAGGTCTCACACCTCTCAACACGGGCATGAGCCTGAAATCCCAATTTCAGCTCTTGGAACATCTCATATGTTCTGTGGCATTCAAAACGTCATTGGAAACCCGATTCTAAGCCGTAAAGTATGGTGCACTAAACTATCAAGTAGTCATCAGGATGTGTCTATCAGGTGTTCACAACATCCACAGACGACGTTGTAGGGGTTTGCACATCGAGCGGTGCATCAAAGACGTAAGCCTTCTGTGTAGCAGTGAGGACACTCCTTGGACTACGGACCTAGTCCGCATCAGTGCTTACAATATCTTTCAACTTGGTCTTTCTCTAGGAACGTATTGAAACAGGGAGCTACAACGTGAGCTATTTATCTACAACATATTTGCAAAGACAATTTAGACTATGTTCATGATAATTGAGTTCATTTAATGAACTCCCACTCAGATAGACATCCCTCTAGTCATCTAAGTGAAACATGATCCGAGTCAACTAGGTCGTGTCCGATCATCACGTGAGATGGACTAGTCAACATCGGTGAACATCTTCATGTTGATCGTATCTTCTATACGACTCATGCTCGACCTTTCGGTCTTCCGTGTTCCGAGGCCATGTTTGTACATGCTAGGCTCGTCAACTCAACCTAAGTGTTTTTGCTGTGTAAATCTGGCTTACACCCGTTGTATTCGAACATTAGAATCTATCACACCCGATCATCACGTGGTGCTTCGAAACAACGAACCTTCGGAACGGTGCACAGTTAGGGGGAACACCTTTCTTTAAATTTTAGTGAGGGATCATCTTATTTAAGCTACCGTTGTTCTAAGCAAATAAGATGTAAAACATGATAAACATCACATGCAATCAAATAGTGACATGATATGGCCAATATCATTTTGCTCCTTTTGATCTCCATCTTCGGGGCTCCATGATCATCGCTGTCACCGGCATGACACCATGATCTCCATCATCATGATCTCCATCATCGTGTCTTCTTGAAGTTGTCTCGTCATCTATTACTTCTACTACTATGGCTAACGCTTTAGCAATAAAGTAAAGTAATTACCTGACATTTATGTTGACACGCAGGTCATAAATAAATAAAGACAACTCCTATGGCTCCTGCCGGTTGTCATACTCATCGACATGCAAGTCGTGATTCCTATTACAAGAACATGATCAATCTCATACATCACATATATCATTCATCATTCATCACAACCTTTGGCCATATCACATCACAAAACACTTGCTACAAAAACAAGTTAGACGTCCTCTAATTGTTGTTGCAAGTTTTTACGTGGCTGCTATAGGTTTCTAGCAAGAACGTTTCTTACCTACGCGAAAACCACAACGTGATATGCCAATTTCCATTTACCCTTCATAAGGACCCTTTTCATCGAATCCGATCCGAGTAAAGTGGGAGAGACAGACACCCGCCAGCCACCTTATGCAACTAGTGCATGTCAGTCGGTGGAACCAGTCTCACGCAAGAGTATGTTTAAGGTCGGTCCGGGCCGCTTCATCCCACGATGCTGCCGAATCAAGATAAGACTAGTAACGGCAAGTAAATTGACAAAATCGACGCCCACAACTGCTTTGTGTTCTACTCATGCATAGAAACTACGCATAGACCTAGCTCATGATGCCACTGTTGGGGATCGTAGCAGAAATTTAAAATTTTCTACGCATCACCAAGATCAATCTTTGGAGTAATCTAGCAACGAGGGGAAGGAGAGTGCATCTATATACCCTTGTAGATTGCTAAGTGGAAGCGTTCAAGTGAACGGGGTTGATGGAGTCGTACTTGTCGTGATCCAAATCACCGATGATCCTAGTGCCGAACGGACGGCACCTCCGTGTTCAACACGCGTACAGCCTGGTGACGTCTCCTACGCCCTGATCCAGCAAGGGGAGAAGGAGAGGTTGGGGAGAATCCATCCAGCAGCAGCACGATGGCGTGGTGGTGGTGGAGGAGCGCGGGAATCCTGCAGGGCTTCGCCAAGCACTACGAGAGACGAGGAGGGAGAGGGGTAGGGCTGCACCAACAAGGGAAGAGTTCGTGTGTTGGGCTGCCTCTTAGCCTCCACTATATATAGGGGGAGAGGGAGGGCTGCGCCCCCACCTAGGGTTCCCTCCCTAGGGGTGGCGGCAGCCACCAGATCCTCTGGGGTGGCGGCCACAAGGGGAGAGGGGGAGGCGCACCTGAGGTGGGCCTTAGGGCCCATCTGCCCTAGGGTTTGCCCCCTTCCCCTCTTGGAGGCGCCTTGGGCCTTGGTGGGAGGCACCCCAGCCCACTTAGGGGCTGGTCCCTTCCCACTATTGGCCCATGTAGGCCTCCGGGGCTGGTGGCCCCACCTGGTGGACCCCCGGACCCCTCCGGTGGTCCCGGTACACTACCGGTGATGCCCGGAACACTTTCGGTGGCCAAAACCATACTTCCTATATATCAATCTTTACCTCCGAACCATTCCGGAACTTCTTGTGACGTCCGAGATCTCATCCGGGACTCCGAACAAAATTCGGTAACCGCGTACATACTTTCCCTATAACCCTAGCGTCATCGAACCTTAAGTGTGTAGACCCTACGGGTTCGTGAGTCATGCAGACATGGCCGAGACAACTCTCCGGTCAATAACCAACAGCGGGATCTGCATACGCATGTTGGCTCCCACATGTTCCACGATGATTTCATCGGATGAACCACGATGTCAAGGACTTAATCAATCCCATATACAATTCCCTTTGTCTAGCGGTATGATACTTGCCCGAGATTCGATCGTCAGTATCCCGATACCTTGTTCAATCTCGTTACCGACAAGTCTCTTTACTCGTTCCGTAACACATCATCCCGTGATCAACTCCTTGATCACATTGTGCACATTATGATGATGTCCTACCGAGTGGGCCCAGAGATACCTCTCCGTTTACACGGAGTGACAAATCCCAGTCTCGATTCGTGCCAACCCAACAGACACTTTCGGAGATACCTGTAGTGTACCTTTATAGCCACCCAGTTACGTTGTGATGTTTGGCACACCCAAAGCACTCGTACGGTATCCGGGAGTTGCACAATCTCTGTTGGGGAACGTTGCAGAAAACAAAAAATTTCCTACGGTTTCACCAAGATCCATCTAGGAGTTCATCTAGCAACGAGTGATCGGATCGCATCTACATACCTTTGTAGATCACGCGCGGAAGCGTTTAAAGAACGGGGATGAGGAAGTTGTACTCGACGTGATCCAAATCACCGCAGATCCTAGCGCCGAACGGACGGCACCTCCGCGTTCAACACACGTACGGTCGGCGTGACGTCTCCTTCTTCTTGATCCAGCAAGGGGCAAGGAGAGGTTGAGGAAGATGGCTCCAGCAGCAGCACGACGGCGTGGTGGTGATGGAGCTGCAGTACTCCGGCAGGGCTTCGCCAAGCTCTATGGAGGAGGAGGATGTGTTGGAGAGGGAGAGGGAGGCACCAAAAAGCAAAGGTAAGAGGTCCTCCATCCCCCTACTATATATAGGGGGGCCTCGGGGGCGCCGGGCTTGCCCCCCAAGCAAGGGGGCGCCCCCCCTTTAGGGTTTCCCCCACCCTAGGCGCATGGGCCCTAGGGGAAGTGGCGCCCCAGCCCACTTTGGGCTGGATCCCTTCCCACTTCAGCCCATGGAACCCTCCGGGAGAGGTGGCCCCACCCGGTGGACCCCCGGGACCCTTCCGGTGGTCCCGGTACAATACCGGTGACCCCGAAACTTGTCCCGACGGCCGAAATAGCACTTCCTATATACAATTCTTTACCTCCGGACCATTCCGTAACTCCTCATGACGTTCGGGATCTCATCTGGGACTCCGAACAACATTCGGGTTACTGCATATACATATCCCTACAACCCTAGCGTCACCGAACCTTAAGTGTGTAGACCCTACGGGTTCGGGAGAATGTAGACATGACCGAGATTGCTCTCCGGTCAATAACCAACAGCGGGATCTGGATACCCATGTTGGCTCCCACATGCTCCTCGATGATCTCATCGGATGAACCACGATGTCGAGGATTCAAGCAACCCCGTATACAATTCCCTTCGTCAATCGTTATGTTACTTGCCCGAGATTCGATCGTCGGTATCCCAATACCTCGTTCAATCTCGTTACCGGCAAGTCACTTTACTCGTACCGTAATGCATGATCCCGTGACCAGACACTTGGTCACTTTGAGCTCATTATGATGATGCATTACCGAGTGGGCCCAGTGATACCTCTCCGTCATACGGAGTGACAAATCCCAGTCTTGATCCGTGTCAACCCAACAGACACTTTCGGAGATACCCGTAGTATACCTTTATAGTCACCCAGTTACGTTGTGACGTTTGGTACACCCAAAGCACTCCTACGGTATCCAGGAGTTACACGATCTCATGGTCTAAAGAAAAGATACTTGACATTGGAAAACTCTAGCAAACGAACTATACGATCTTGTGCTATGTTTAGGATTGGGTCTTGTCCATCACATCATTCTCCTAATGATGTGATCTCGTTATCAATGACATCCAATGTCCATAGTCAGGAAACCATGACTATCTGTTGATCAACGAGCTAGTCAACTAGAGGCTTACTAGGGACATGTTAGTGTCTATTATTCACACATGTATTACGATTTTCGGATAACACAATTATAGCATGAATAAAGACAATTATCATGAACAAGGAAATATAATAATAATGCTTTTATTATAGCCTCTAGGGCATATTTCCAACAGTCTCCCACTTGCACAAGAGTCAATAATCTAGTTACATTGTGATGAATCGAACACCCATGGAATTTTGGTGTTGATCATGTTTTGCTCTAGGGAGAGGTTTAGTCAACGGATCTGCTACATTCAGGTCTGTATGTACTTTACAAAAATCTATGTCTCCATCTTGAACATTTTCACGAATGGAGTTGAAGCGACGCTTGATGTGCCTGGTCTTCTTGTGAAACCTGGGCTCCTTGGCAAGTGCAATAGCTCCAGTGTTGTTACAGAAGAGTTTGATTGGCCCCGACGCATTGGGTATGACTCCTAGGTCGGTGATGAACTCCATCACCCAAATTGCTTCATGCGCTGCCTCCGAGGCTGCCATGTACTCCGCTTCACATGTAGATCCCGCCACGACGCTTTGCTTGCAACTGCGCCAGCTTACTGCCCCACCATTCAAAATATACACGTATCCGGTTTGTGACTTGGAGTCATCCAGATCTGTGTCGAACCTAGCGTCGATGTAACCTTTTACGACGAGCTCTTCGTCACCTCCATAAACGAGAAACATTTCCGTAGTCCTTTTCAGGTACTTCAGGATATTCTTGACCGCTGTCTAGTGTTCCTTGCCGGGATTACTTTGGTACCTTCCTACCAAACTTACGGAAAGGTTTACATCAGGTCTGGTACACAGCATGGCATACATAATAGAACCTATGGCTGAGGCATAGGGGATGACACTCATCTCTTCTATATCTTCTGCCGTGGTCAGACATTGAGCTGAGCTCAATTTCACACCTTGTAACACAGGCAAGAACCCCTTCTTAGACTGATCCATATTGAATTTATTCAATATCTTATCAAGGTATGTGCTTTGTGAAAGACCTATGAGGCGTCTTGATCTATCTCTATAGATCTTGATGCCTAATATATATGCAGCTTATCCAAGGTCCTTCATTGAAAAACTCTTATTCAAGTAGGCCTTAATGCTGTCCAAGAGTTCTATATCATTTCCCATCAAAAGTATGTCCTCTACATATAATATGAGAAATGCTACAGAGCTCCCACTCACTTTCTTGTAAACACAGGCTTCTCCATAAGTCTGCGTAAACCCAAACGCTTTGATCATCTCATCAAAGCGAATGTTCCAACTCCGAGATGCTTGCACCAGCCCATAAATCGAGTGTTGGAACTTGCACACCTTGTCAGCATTCTTAGGATCGACAAAACCTTCCGGCTGCATCATATACAATTCTTCCTTAAGGAAACCATTAAGAAATGCCGTTTTGACGTCCATTTGCCATATATCATAATCATAGAATGCGGCAATTGCTAACATGATTCGGACGGACTTTAGCTTCGCTACCGGTGAGAAAGTCTCATCGTAGTCAACCCCTTGAACTTGTCGATAACCCTTAGCGACAAGCCGAGCTTTATAGATGGTCACATTACCATCTACGTCTGTCTTCTTCTTAAAGATCCACTTATTTTCTATGGCTCGCCGCTCAACAGGCAAGTCAGTCAAAGTCCATACTTCGTTTTCATACATGGTTCCTATCTCGGATTTCATGGCTTCTAGCCATTTGTCGGAATCCGGGCCCACCATCGCTTCTTCATAGTTCGAAGGTTCACCGTTGTCTAACAACATGATTTCCAAGACAGGGTTGCCGTACCACTCTGGTGCGGAACGTGTCCTTGTGGACCTACGAAGTTCAGTAGCAACTTGATCTGAAGTTTCATGATCATCATCATTAACTTCCTCTCTAGTCGGTGCAGGCACCTCAGGAACATTTTCTTGAGTTGCGCTATTTTCCGGTTCAAGAGGTAATACTTCATCAAGTTCTACTTTCCTCCCACTTACTTCTTTTGAGAGAAACTCTTTCTCTAGAAAGGATCCATTCTTGGCAACAAAGATCTTGCCTTCGGATCTGAGGTAGAAGGTATACCCAATAGTTTCTTTAGGGTATCCTATGAAGACGCATTTTTCCGACTTGGGTTCGAGCTTTTCAGGTTGAAGTTTCTTGACATAAGCATCGCATCCCCAAACTTTTAGAAACGACAGCTTAGGTTTCTTCCCAAACCATAATTCATACGGTGTCGTCTCAACGGATTTCGACGGAGCCCTATTTAAAGTGAATGCGGCAGTCTCTAAAGCATAGCCCCAAAAAGATAGCGGTAAATCGGTAAGAGACATCATAGATCGCACCATATCTAACAGAGTGCGATTACGATGTTCGGACACACCATTACGCTGAGGTGTTCCAGGCGGCGTGAGTTGTGAAACTATTCCACATTCTCTTAAGTGTGTGC
This sequence comes from Triticum dicoccoides, assembly GCF_002162155.2. NCBI lineage: Eukaryota > Viridiplantae > Streptophyta > Magnoliopsida > Poales > Poaceae > Triticum > Triticum dicoccoides. Next base: position 547,221,884 of record NC_041380.1, on the reverse strand, counting down.
CAAACTCATGACTCAAGTATTCTCCTCCATGATCTGATCGCAGGAACTTGATTTTCCTGTCACGTTGATTCTCAACCTCACTCTGAAATTCCTTGAACTCTTCAAAGGTCTCAGACTTGTGTTTCATTAAGTAAACATACCCATATCTACTCAAGTCATCAGTGAGGGTGAGAACATAACGATAGCCACCGCGAGCCTCAACACTCATTGGACCGCACACATCAGTATGCATGATTTCCAATAAGTTGGTTGCTCGCTCCATTGTTCCTGAGAACAGTGTCTTGGTCATTTTACCCATGAGGCATGGTTCGCACGTGTCAAACGATTCGTAATCAAGAGACTCTAAAAGTCCATCAGCATGGAGCTTCTTCATGCGTTTGACACCTATGTGACCAAGGCGGCAGTGCCACAAGTATGTGGGACTATCATTATCAATCTTACATCTTTTGGTACTCACACTATGAACATGTGTAGCATTACGCTCGAGATTCATTAAGAATAAACCATTCACCATCGGAGCATGACCATAAAACATATCTCTCATATAAATAGAACAACCATTATTCTCGGATTTAAATGAGTAGCCATCTCGAATTAAACGAGATCCTGATACAATGTTCATGCTCAAAGCTGGCACTAAATAACAATTATTAAGGTTTAAAACTAATCCCGAAGGTAAATGTAGAGGTAGCGTGCCGACGGCGATCACATTGACCTTGGAACCATTCCCGACGCGCATTGTCACCTCGTCCTTCGCCAGTCTCCACTTATTCCGCAGCTCCTGTTTTGAGTTACAAATGTGAGCAACCGCACCGGTATCAAATACCCAGGAGCTACTACGAGTACTGGTAAGGTACACATCAATTACATGTATATCACATATACCTTTCGTGATGTCGGCCTTCTTGTCCGCTAAGTATTTGGGGCAGTTCCGCTTCCAGTGACCACTTCCCTTGCAATAAAAGCACTCAGTCTCGGGCTTGGGTCCATTCTTTGGCTTCTTCCCGGCAGCTTGCTTGCCGGGCGTGGCAACTCTCTTGCCGTCCTTCTTGAAAGCTTTCTTTCCCTTGCCCTTCTTGAACTTAGTGGTTTTATTCACCATCAACACTTGATGTTCCTTTTTGACTTCTACCTCTGCTGATTTCAGCATTGCAAATACTTCAGGAATGGTCTTCTCCATCCCCTGCATATTGAAGTTCATCACAAAGCTCTTCTAGCTCGGTGGAAGCGACTGAAGGATTCTGTCAATGACCGCATCATCAGGGAGATTAACTCCTAGCTGAGTCAAGCGGTTATGCAACCCAGACATAGTGAGTATGTGCTCACTGACAGAACTGTTTTCCTCCATCTTACAGCTGAAGAACTTGTCGGAGACTTGATATCTCTCGACCCGGGCATGAGCTTGGAAAACCATTTTCAGCTCTTCGAACATCTCATATGCTCCGTGTCTCTCAAAACGCTTTTGGAGCCCCGGCTCTAAGCTGTAAAGCATGCCGCACTGAACGAGGGAGTAGTCATCGGTACGTGCCTGCCAAGCGTTCATAACGTCTTGTTCTGCAGGGAGAACAGGTGTGTCACCTAGCGGTGCTTGTAGGACATAATCTTTCTTGGCAGCTATGAGGATGATCCTCAGGTTCCGGACCCAGTCCGTGTAGTTGCTGCCATCGTCTTTCAGCTTGGTTTTCTCTAGGAACGCGTTGAAGTTGAGGACTACGTTGGACATTTGATCTACAAGACATATTGTAAAAAAAATTAGACTAAGTTCATGACAATTAAGTTCATCTAATCAAATTATTCAATGAACTCCCACTTAGATAGACATCCCTCCAGTAATCTAAGTATAACATGATCCGAGTTAACTAGGCCATGTCCGATCATCACGTGAGACGGACTAGTCAACATCGGTGAACATCTTCATGTTGATCGTATCTTCTATACGACTCATGCTCGACCTTTTGGTCTTCTGTGTTCCGAGGCCATGTCTGTACATGCTAGGCTCGTCAAGTCAACCTAAGTGTTTGCATGTGTAAATCTGTCTTACACCCGTTGTATGTGAATGTTGGAATCTAACACCCGATCATCACGTGGTGCTTCGAAACAACGAACTATCGCAACGGTGCACAGTTAGGGGGAACACTTTCTTGAAATTATTATGAGGGGTCATCTTATTTACTACCGTCGTTCTAAGTAAACAAGATGCAGAAACATGATAAACATCACATGCAATCAAATAATAATAGTGACATGATATGGCCAATATCACATAGCTCCTTTGATCTCCATCTTGGGGCTCCATGATCATCTTGTCACCAGCATGACACCATGATCTCCATCATCATGATCTCCATAATCATGATCTCCATCATCATGTCTCCATGAAGTTGCTCGCCAACTATTACTTCTACTACTATGGCTAACACGTTTAGCAATAAAGTAAAGTAATTTACATGGCGTTTCTCAATGACACGCAGGTCATACAAAAAATAAAAGACAACTCCTATGGCTCCTGCTGGTTGTCATACTCATCGACATGCAAGTCGTGATTCCTATTACAATAGCATGAACATCTCATACATCACATATATATCATTCATCATTCATCACAACTTTGGCCATATCATATCACAAAGCACTTGCTACAAAAACAAGTTAGACGCCTCTAATTGTTGTTGCAAGTTTTACGTGGCTGAAATAGGGTTCTAGCAAGAACGTTTTCTTACCTACGTGAAAGCCACAACGTGATTTGTCAACTTCTATTTACCCTTCATAAGGACCCTTTTCATCAAATCCGCTCCAACTAAAGTGGGAGAGACAGACACCCGCCAGCCACCTTATGCAACTAGTGCATGTCAGTCGGTGGAACCGGTCTCACGTAAGCGTACGTGTAAGGTTGGTCCGGGCCGCTTCATCCCACAATACCGTTGAAGCAAAATAAGACTAGTAGCGGCAAGAAAGTTGACAACATCTACGCCCACAACAAATTGTGTTCTACTCGTGCAAAAGGAACTACGCATAGACCTAGCTCATGATGCCAGTGTTGGGGAACGTTGCAGAAAACAAAAAATTTCCTACGGTTTCACCAAGATCCACCTAGGAGTTCATCTAGCAACGAGTGATCGGATTGCATCTACATACCTTTGTAGATCACGCGCGGAAGCGTTTAAAGAACGGGGATGAGGAAGTTGTACTCGACGTGATCCAAATCACCGGAGATCCTAGCGCCGAACGGACGGCAACTCCGCGTTCAACACACATACGGTCAGCGTGACGTCTCCTTCTTCTTGATCCAGCAAGGGGCAAGGAGAGGTTGAGGAAGATGGCTCCAGCAGCAGCACGACGGCGTGGTGGTGATGGAGCTGCAGTACTCCGGCAGGGCTTAGCCAAGCTCTATGGAGGAGGAGGATGTGTTGGAGAGGGAGAGGGAGGCACCCAAAAGCAAAGGTAAGAGGTCCTCCATCCCCCCACTATATATAGGGGGGCCTAGGGGGGGTGCCGGCCCTAGGAGATGCAATCTCCTAGGGGGGCGGCGGCCAAGGGGTGGGGGGCTTGCCCCCCAAGCAAGGGGGCGCCCCCCTTTAGGGTTTCCCCCACCCTAGGCGCATGGGCCCTAGGGGAAGTGGCGCCCCAGCCCACTTTGGGCTGGATCCCTTCCCAGTTCAGCCCATGGGACCCTCTGGGATAGGTGGCCCCACCCGGTGGACCCCGGGGACCCTTCCGATGGTCCCGGTACAATACCGGTGACCCCGAAACTTGTCCCGACGGCTGAAATAGCACTTCCTATATATAATTCTTTACCTCCGGACCATTCCGGAACTCCTCGTGACGTCCGGGATCTCATCCGGGACTCCGAACAACATTCGAGTTACTGCATATACATATCCCTACAACCCTAGCGTCACCGAACCTTAAGTGTGTAGACCCTACGGGTTCGGGAGACATGTAGACATGACCGAGATCGCTCTCCGGTCAATAACCAACAGCGGGATCTGGATACCCATGTTGGCTCCCACATGCTCCTCGATGATCTCATCGGATGAACCACGATGTCGAGGATTCAAGCAACCCCGTATACAATTCCCTTCGTCAATCGGTATGTTACTTGCCCGAGATTCGATCGTCGGTATTCCAGTACCTCGTTCAATCTCGTTACCGGCAAGTCACTTTACTCGTGCCGTAATGCATGATCGCGTGACCAGACACTTGGTCACTTTGAGCTCATTATGATGATGCATTACCGAGTGGGCCCAGTGATACCTCTCCGTCATACGGAGTGACAAATCCCAGTCTTGATCCGTGTCAACCCAACAGACACTTTCGGAGATACTCGTAGTATACCTTTATAGTCACCCAGTTACGTTGTGACGTTTGGTACACCCAAAGCACTCCTACGGTATCCGGGAGTTACACGATCTCATGGTCTAAGGAAAAGATACTTGACATTGGAAAACTCTAGCAAACGAACTATATGATCTTGTGCTATGTTTAGGATTGGGTCTTGTCCATCAAATCATTCTCCTAATGATGTGATCTCGTTATCAATGACATCCAGTGTCCATAGTCAGGAAACCATGACTATCTGTTGATCAACGAGCTAGTCAACTAGAGGCTTACTAGGGACATGCTAGTGTCTATTATTCACACATGTATTACGATTTCCGGATAACACAATTATAGCATGAATAAAGACAATTATCATGAACAAGGAAATATAATAATAATGCTTTTATTATAGCCTCTAGGGCATATTTCCAACAATCTCATGGTCTAAGGAAATGATACTTGACATTAGAAAAGCTTTAGCATATGAACTACACGATCTTTGTGCTAGGCTTAGGATTGGGTCTTGTCCATCACATCATTCTCCTAATGATGTGATCCCATCATCAACGACATCCAATGTCCATGGTCAGGAAATTGTAACCATCTATGGATCAACGAGCTAGTCAACTAGAGGCTTACTAGGGACATGGTGTTGTCTATGTATCAACACATGTATTTGAGTTTCCTAACAATACAATTCTAGCATGGATAATAAACGATTATCATGAACAAGGAACTATAATAATAACCAATTTATTATTGCCTCTAGGGAATATTTCCAACAGGGAGGACCATCGGTTAGGATTATGCTATGCGATGCTACTTGGTGAACTTACCATCTACTCTCTCCTTCTGCTGCAAGATGGAGGTTACCAGAAGGGTAGTCTTTGATAGGACTAGCTATCCCCCTCTTATTCCGGCATTCTGCAGTTCAGTCCACATATGATACCCTTATTTCATTTGATACCAATGCATACAAATGTAGTGTAGCTCCTTGCTTGCGAGTACTTTGGATGAGTACTCACGGTTGCTTTGCTCCCTCATTTTCCCCTTTCTATACCCGATTGCTGCGACCAGACGATGTAGTCCAGGAGCCAGACGCCACTATCGATGAAGACTACTACTACTCGGGAGGTGCCGACTACTACATGTAGCCCGCTGACGACGACCAGGAGTAGTTTAGGAGGATCCCAGGCAGGAGGCATGCGCCTCTTTCGATCTGTATCCCAGTTTGTGCTAGCCTTCTTAAGGCAAACTTGTTTAACTTATGTCTGTACTCGGATATTGTTGCTTCCGCTGACTCGTCTATGATCGAGCTCTTGCATTCGAGCCTTCGAGGCCCTTGGCTTGTAATATGATGCTTGTATGACTTATTTTATTTGTAGAGTTGTGTTGTGATATCTTCTCGTGAGTCCCTGATCTTGATCGTACATGTTTGCGTGTATGATTAGTGTACGGTCAAATTGGGGGCGTCACAAGTTGGTATCAGAGCCGAATGCCTGTAGGAATCCCCCTTCCACGCTCCTTGGCCGAAGTCGAGTCTAGTCATTGAAAAACTTTTACTAACATGGCTGTGTGGCTTACGGGCCCACGTCGCCATTGGGTGGTATTAGGATCTTTTACTCCTTCTCTATACTCTGGGACTCTGATCTCTTTTCTATTCGGGTTAAATGAATTTTGCTAAATCTAACATTAGGATCTCATTATCACTTTCACCCGGAGAGCCCCTTATTACTGATGATCGTCTGCTGCACGTGAAGACCCTGAAGATACTCTCCGCTGTTAACCCGAGAACTTGTGTTCATCGCGTTTGCAATTCCCCTTCCACCGTCAACCCTTATGGATAACTACTTGCGGTTGTTATTCTTACATTTATCCCTAGTTGGTATTGTTATTACAAGATACCCCGAAATACTCGTCGTTGTTTCGATAATCCTTTAAGCTTACTGCCTTGCTGTTCTTTGTCACCTGAATACCCCTATGGATAATTCTCGCACTTATCGAGTATCCGCTCATCCCCCAGTTGTTCATGTGTTTCACAATGTTTTTTGAAATACTACTCGATCCTCCAAAAATCCTTAGTAGCTTATTGCTCTGCAATACTTGTCTGCTTGCATTATGGATGCTTTCCATATGTCTGGCAATATTCGCCAGTATCCTTAGACACCGTCATTTTGATCCTATTGATTCAACATAAGTGCGAATGCATGCAATCATCAGTTGATCCAGTCAAATTATCTTTCTGGCTCAGACGTCATTTTTGAACATGAGCTTGTTCTCGACCAATCTGTTTGCCGTCAATTGTACCCTTAGGTCTATTGAACTTATCCCTCCTTGATCAGAGCGTCTGCTTCTGATCCTTCTATTTGGAAATCATAATTCCTTTGATATCTAAGCATCGAATCATTCAGGTGTTCTATAATCTGATGCCCTTGCATCCTTTCTTCAACTGATTGTGTGCCGATGCTCACATCAGCTCTGCTATGGACCATCATATCCTTTATTGGATTATTATTCGACAGTGTCCTCCTTATTCAATAACCTCGTGAGCCTTTCCTCTGATACATAATGCTTTTGGTAAATTGTATCCTCTGTTTTCTCAACCATGATCTGTTTTCGAGCTGGTGGTATATACGATTGAAGCTTGTGGTATATGTTTCCACGATACCCTAACGGGTTGAACCTATGCCTTCCTTATTATGTGTGAACTCGAAAGTTTTCACAAGTCATACTCTTCTGGTATTTTGCTAGATAAAATTTCTACACTACAGCTTCATCAAAAGCGAGAAGTAAAATGGAAGGTTATACATTGAAGAAGTGGGAGTCGACCTTGAACTTGTGTTCATGCCCAAGGACCCGATGTGGAACTTATCATGGGAGCTTCTTGCAAAATAGTTAAATCATTTGGGTAATTCTTTCGATGTCCTTAAATTGGATCCCCTGCAGCTATGGTTCCGACCATATTATTCTTCCTTGATCCCATTTCCCGGACAAGTTGAAGTACTTGCCTGCTGCAGGTCAATACATCTATCCAACCTCTATTATGCTCTACCTTCGAGTATACCCTCCAGTATCTCGAGAATATCAAAGAACTGTGTTGCTTCCTATGCATCTTCATCTAGTATTGCTTCTCATCGATTTCGGATTTCCCTGGGTTCTGAGCTATTAGTCACTCAAGAACACCGATAAGTGAATCGATTCCGCACTTCGTTTCAAGAACTCCTAAATAATTTTCACTGCCTACGAGTTTAATAATCCTTCAAGTCATTCCTAGCCTAATCGGCAATATCATTATTGTGCTGATTTTATCGGTGCTACCTGGTTCTTAATCCCAGAGCACAACTTTCGACGATGAGCTAAGCTTACGTCGATCTTCGTCATCATATCATTTCGCTTTGGACAGCAAGCTTGGGCTAAGCTTACGTCGATCTTCGTCATCATATCATTTCGCTTTGGACAGCAAGCTTGGTTTGGAGTTTGTGTCGTACCCTTGGATCCATTAACCTTTCGCTTCCTCATTCCTTTGACTTGATGTCATTGCCGATCGATTACATCTTCGTGGAGCCTCTCGACAAAATTGTCGTGATCATCATCAACATTTTGACTCCTTCCAGAAAATCAATCGAATTCATGATAACAAGTACCATCCTTGCCCCTCGATGAATTGTGTTATCATCGACCACTTTATTGCCTTCCGTTCAACACAAACTTGTTCATGTCTCTAGCACCCTATTGCTTGCAAGTTAATGGTCGATATTTCATTCTTAGACTATTGGTTGTTGAATCACCTTTCTAACATTGATCATGCTACCTAAGACCATATTTTGGGTGCACTTTTCAACCAATGCTTAATTATGTATGTTTTCCTCGAGCATACATCCTTATATCATTTGACCCGACAAATGTTATCTCCTTGTTCACATAAGTGTGGAAATCCATCTTTTGAAAATCTCAATGAATTGTCGCTGAGTTCATCAGCCACCTCTTCATCCTCCCCTTGGTTTTAATGATGAACTCTTGTTTTGGAACTCGCTTCCATAGTACATTTCCCGAGAATCTTACAATGTCATCTCGTCAATTGTGTTGCACCTTTTCTTCTCAGGCATCCTGAGCCTGAGGCATCCTGGCACCAATCAGGTCTGAATCTCGGTCAGATATGATGGTTGGAACATATTTCCAAGAGTTATTACATTGGTCCTTATATATCGGTAAGGTGAGGTCATGCCTATCACACCTGGCCGGAGGACTTGTTGTTATAGATTCCTTTTTAGCAAGGTTATCCCTTCTTCCATGAGGGAATTGTAAGACTTATTCTACAAGTTATTCCTGATGGATCCTTTGTGTTTCCAAAGTATGATCTTCACCTGATGACCATGTCAATGCTATCTCGAAGCATGTCTGTGGTACTCCAATTTTCAACAACAACACTTGAAGCCCAATGCTAAATGTTTCCTGCTCAATTATCCAAACACCACTGTATGGGTCAAACAACAACAACAAAGCCTTTAGTCCTAAACAAGTTGGGGTAGGCTAGAGGTGAAACCCATAAGATCTCGCAACCAACTCATGGCTCTGGCACATGGATAGCAAGCTTCCACGCACCCCTGTCCATAGCTAGCTCTTTGTCGATACTCTAATCCTTCAGGTCTCTCTTAACGGACTCCTCCCATGTCAAAATCGGTCGACCCCGCCCTCTCTTGACATTCTCCGCACGCTTTAGCCGTCCGCTATGCACTGGAGCTTCTGGAGGCCTGCGCCGAATATGCCCAAACCATCTCAAACGATGTTGGACAAGCTTCTCCTCAATTGGTGCTACCCCAACTCTATCTCGTATATCATCATTCCGGACTCGATCCTTCCTCGTGTGGCCACACATCCATCTCAACATACCCATCTCCGCCACACCTAACTGTTGAACATGTCGCCTTTTAGTCGGCCAACACTCCGCGCCATACAACATTGCGGGTCGAACCGCCATCCTGTAGAACTTGCCTTTTAGCTTTTGTGGCACTCTCTTGTCACAGAGAATGCCAGAAGCTTGGCGCCACTTCATCCATCCGGCTTTGATTCGATGGTTCACATCTTCATCAATACCCCCATCCTCCTGCAACATTGACCCCAAATACCGAAAGGTGTCCTTCCGAGGTACCACCTGGCCATCAAGGCTAACCTCCTCCTCCTCACAGCTAGTAGTACTGAAACCGCACATCATGTACTCGGTTTTAGTTCTACTAAGCCTAAACCCTTTCGATTCCAAGGTTTGTCTCCATAACTCTAACTTCCTATTTACCCCCGTCCGAATATCGTCAACTAGCACCACATCATCCGCAAAGAGCATACACCATGGGATATCTCCTTGTATACCCCTTGTGACCTCATCCATCACCAATGCAAAAAGATAAGGGCTCAAAGCTGACCCCTGATGCAGTCCTATCTTAATCGGGAAGTCATCGGTGTCGACATCACTTGTTCGAACACTTGTCACCAACATTATTGTACATGTCCTTGATGAGGGTAATGTACTTTGCTGGGACTTTGTGTTTCTCCAAGGCCCACCACATGACATTCCGCGGTATCTTATCATAGGCCTTCTCCAAGTCAATGAACACCATATGCAAGTCCTTCTTATGCTCCCTATATCTCTCCATAAGTTGTTGTACCAAGAAAATGGCTTCCATGGTCGACCTTCCAGGCATGAAACCAAACTGATTTTTGGTCACGCTTGTCATTCTTCTTAAGCGGTGCTCAATGACTCTCTCCCATAGCTTCATTGTATGGCTCATCAGCTTAATTCCACGGTAATTAGTACAACTCTGAACATCCCCCTTGTTCTTGAAGATTGGTACTAATATACTCCGTCTCCATTCTTCTGAAACCCAAACACCACAGTATGGGTAATGTCATGAAATTTCTCTCCCCTTACCTAAAGAGTTTTCTACATTATATCCTATCAAGGATATCATGTTGTACTTGTCCTTGGGAGGATATAACCTTGAAATATGTGTTTAAACACATTTTCCTTTTCATTGTTCTGTTAAACCTGATAATCACTTTTCCTTTCCATTGATTTGTTTAAACCTTCTTGTGATCTATATTATATAAGCAGTAATATATCCCTGCTTATGTAAACACCTCGGTGTACAATTTTGTCAGCCAGACCTATTGTTGATGACATTCCGGTTGCCGCCGATGGTCGAGAACTTTGCCTATTGGTCCGCCTCGTTCAACGAGCAGGAAAATGGTTCTCTTCGTTCCTCGCCCTTGGTACCGATGTTGTTGCCGACATAACTGACAGGCTATCCTCTAACATGCCTTACTTACATGATCGTGCAAGACGTCACCGCCCTTCCTACTTTTAACCCACATGGTGGGCCCATAACCCACAGTTCCACAGGATCGAAACCTGACTCTCCTATACACCCTGTTGTCAAAGTTATTCATCGTGCTTGACTTCGTATGTGATTCACGAGCCACCTGCCTAGTGGTCTATTCTGGTATCAGACGCAATGCTTATTCCCATTGCTCTAAACCCCTTTCACACTTTGTTTCAGGCAACATGCGATTGTCTATGCGCCTGAAACTTCCATTTTGCACCTTCTTACTTTGCTCTCGATAATGTCTTAAGTTTCAAATCGAGAGTTACTTTCCGCCACCTTCCCTGATGTTATCTACTAGATAAGCAACACTGTAGCGACCCGTTCTTCCGGAATACCCCCTTATCCTTTTGGTAAGTATGATGAAGATCCTAAAGGAAGGACGGTAACTTTATCATGATAACTCGAGCAGAGGAATTAAGACATCAATGTGATGGATCGACCTCTTCGAGAAGAGCAACTAAAACCGAGGACACTCGCTAGAATTTCGTAACCAGAACCTCCCCACCTTACGCCTCTTAAATCTCGGGACGAGATTTCTTGTAGTGGAGGAGAATTGTGACGCCTGGATAATTAAGCTATAGTAATCCTTCCTAATGGTGTTGTGTCATCGCAGTTAGTTCGCTAAACCTCACTTTGATCCAAACCCGATTCAAACTCAAATTTAAAAGAAAGTCAAACTATCATTTCTTCAAGCGGTAAAACAAAAATGTTTGTTGAGTTGCAAATATTCACTAGCTAATTATCATGTAGGGGTTAACATTTCTCAAAATATATTTAAAAAGCCCCTGGATATGAAACAGTATCAACACAGCCCCCTTTAAGTCATTTTTGTTTAAAACAAAATGGAAACAAATTATAATAGCCCTCAAACATTTTGTGGCAATCCATAACATTGCCAAACATTTTTGTGGCAGGTATCACATTCAACAAAATTCATTTGGTACAGAAATGAACTACACAACAGGAGCAATAAAAAGTAAAAAAAACTAAAGCCTATTGTGCACTCAGGCATGCTAAGCTATAGTGCAGCCCAGCCCACTTGGAGTCTCCCCTCTCCTCTGAGGAGCTGTCGCGGCAATGTGCAGAGATCAAACGGGCCAATATTTGGGATCTTCGGCTGTGGTCTTCCGAGGTATCAATGACCCTTTAATTCTGGAGACCTTTGCATGTCGTGAAGCATTATCGCTAGCAGATGATTTGGCCGTTCAAAATATCTGTGTTGCTTCGGATTGCCAAGAAGCAGTTAATGATATTACTAAGGGGACAGGAGGTCCAAATGCGGCTATAGTACATGAAATATCAAGCCGTTGTAATAGTTTTAATTCTAGTTCCTTTATTTTTGAGCGTAGGAATTTTAATTTTGAGGCTCATAATCTTGCCGAGTTTGCTTGTAATCTAGGCGTAGGTAGGCATGTATGGTTGGGCAATCCTCATGACCCAAACCTTGTACCTATGACCATGGTTTTGGATGAATAAAGATGGCGAGATTTCTTAAAGAAAAACATAACAGAGATGTGGAGGCCATCCGAGGTGCCATGGCCGGCCGAGCCTTGCGTGGCGGCCATCCGGCCTTCCCCCTGGCCTATAACCCCTCTCCCTCGCGCCCCCGAAAACCTAATCCCCTTCCCCCACTTGCCCCTCTCCCTCTCCAATTGCTCGATCCCGAGCTCGTCCGCCGCCATGTCGTCGTCGCAGCCATCGTTGCCTCCGTGCTAATCTAGCGTGTCCGGGAGCTTCACCATGGACGACTTCTTCTTCATCATCAAGTGGATCGAGTCGGGACGCCGCATCGCCGCTGTCTTCATCATTCCTCCCCGACTGCATCCGCGGTCACCGGCGGTCGATCCGCCGCCTTCAATGCGTCCCCAACCTCGTCGTCCCCTTCTATGCGACCGTGGTAAGGTCCTCCTTCGATTCCCCCTTCTTCCCCATCGATTCCATCGCCGTAGGTTCCCTCCCCCGAGCTTAACCGTCGCGGTCGGAGCTTCGCTCCACGCACGCCATGGCCGCGCTCCCGGTGCCCTCTGATCGTCACTAGCTCGGCCTGGGCGCCCCTCCTCCCGTCGCCCTTGCACGTCCGCGCCCATCCCTGCTGCCCCGCTACAGCCTCTCTCGCCGTCCCCACCTCTGCCGGCACGCGCAGCCGCCCGCCCGCTAGCCACCGCGCCCGGGTGCGCTGCCGTTGCTGCGCTACTGCTGCTGCTCGTTGTCTACTACTGCTCTCTGCTGTTGCTGCACTGCTTCTTCTCGCGGCCTGTTGATGCTCCCTCTATTGCCGCTGCCGCTGCGTATTTATGCTGCTGCTGCTCCATGGCCGGCGGAGCTAGCGTACAGCCGTATCTGAACCCAACGATCTTCTTTTTCTACATGTACGTGTATATGGGTACGAGTGTGTTCTGAACCCAGTAGAAAGTCACGCCTCAACGCTGAACCCATCGAACTTGGAATGCACCAGCCGCTTCATAGTCCCTTAAATTTGGGAAACGTTTTCCTCCGGACGACCGGCCGAGCGGTCGGCCGGTCGCCCCCGGCCCCTCGCTCGCTCGATACGTCACGCGGGAACGGACTGCACATGCGTCGGATGGGCCTTTTTCTTTTATTTTTTTCTGGTCTTATTCTTGGTCTTGCCTGGTCGCCTTGTCACTTTTTCCTCTCGCCTTACCTCCTGATGCATCTCAAACAGCTCTCCCACAGATGCTATAACAGAACAGACATTTTGCTGAAAACGATGGTAAATTTTGCTAGAAACAGTGTTGACTTCTTTGCTGCATGAGTGATACAACCAGTTCTATGTAACCCGCAAAGCTGCAACCGACACCCGAGAAAGCTACAACCAACCATGAAAAAGTTTCAACCGGAGATGGCAGAAGCTGGGGCCGGCCAGTGCTGCAACCGTCGACAGAAAAAGTTTCAACCGTAGATGAAAAAAGCATCAACTAGGCACCATGAAAAGGAAAAAGCTACAACCATTGACTAAAAAAGCTTTAACCGTATATGCAATAGTTTCAACTATAACACTATGCAACAAAAAAAGCTGTAACCGCTGACAAAAAAAGCTTCAACTGTAGATGCAAATAGCTTTAACCCGGCGATGAAAAAAAGCTTCATGGAGGCTCGCGTTTTCATGAAAGCCACAACGGCCCAATGACCTGCTACATGAGTGCTTTTTTAGTTGTAAACATAAACTAAAAATTATGTCAGAAACATATAACGATTTTGCTTCCATAGTTTTTCTGTTTTTGTTGTGAGCCTTTTTGCACAATGCAACATTTTTTTTCATTGTATAAGTATTGAAATTTATTCTACAAACATTCAACTATTTTTTTGATTTGATTTTTGGTTTTTTGTTGTGAAGTTTTACTGCAATGCTACATATGCAATACACTTTAACAACGAGTGTAGATTTTCTTACATTTTTGGATTGAAACTATTGAATGTAGATAGCAGAGTGAAGTCGAATCATCATTTGGATGGGATCCACCCACACGACAGCATGCAACCTCCACCGCATGACCCTGATGCACATGGAAAAGCGACTTATGGGTAATACAAGTGGATCAGCGTGCGTACAGGGGCACCATAGCTTTTATTCCACAGTTTAATTGGACGGATTAAAATAATCGGATCGACGGTTGGGGCGCGACCGGCCGAACTGTTTGACCGGCGCGCCGGCGCCTAGTCCTCGCCCTTCAATTTTTATCACATTAATGCCCAACTAAAAGCCCATAAAAATAGTTGTAAAAAAGAAACAAATAAAAATGCCCATAACCATATGCAATAATGTGTACTCTGCAGGCCGCAAAAGCTTTACGTCTACTCTGTCCCCTGTTTAGTTTAGTTTTAGTACTAATACTAAGGCTAATTGGCCGCTGACGTGTAGAATCCCCCATAAATTAAACACTGTTTAATTTAAACTAACCCCAACGGCTATGACATGCGGACCCCTCCAGCACTGTTCATCATCTGACTAGTTAACCGCTCAGGGCTAACTCAGCAGCCCCGGGGCCCACTGTCAGCCCCAGTGCACTGTTGGGTGCACTACACCGGGTGCACCCAGTTTTTCTGTTTACTGTTTATTTTCGGATTAAAATAAATCCATAATTTTAGAAATTCTTTAAATCTTTGGAAAATCATATAAAATAATCCGTAGCTCGGATGAAAAAGTTTTATACATAAAAGTTGCTCAGAAAAGCGAGACGAATCCGAATACGCAGTCCGTTCGTCCGCCACACGTCCCTAGCATATCGAACATGCAACAACCCACCTCCGGTTCATCTGCCCAAAAAAGCGAAACACCAGGAATACTTTCCCAAATGTTTTCCCCCTTCGCCAGTAGCACCTAGTACTGCGTTAGGTCACCCCTAACACCGCGTATTGCCATGTTATGCTTATGATGCTTTGATTGCTCTGTTATTTATTGTGTTCCCCCTCCGTTACTTCTTTCCGGTAGACCTCGAGACCGCTGCGGATACCCCACTGATCGACTACATCGACGACGACCCCTCTCTCTTGCCAGAGCAACCAGGCAAGCCCCCCCTTGATCACCAGATATCGCCTACTCTTCTCTATACTACTTGCATTAGAGTAGTGTAGCATGTTACTGCTTCCCGTTAATCCTATTCTGGTGCATAGCCTGTCATTGTTGCTACAACTGTTGATACCTTACCTGCAATCCTAATGCTTAGTATAGGATGCTAGTATGCCATCAGTGGCCCTACATTCTTGTCCATCTGCCATGCTATACTATCGGGTCGTGATCACTCGGGAGGTGGTCACGGGTATATACTTATATACATAATATATGATACATGTGGTGACTAAAGACGGGTCGGCTCGTAGGAGTACCCGCGAGTGATTACGATGTTGGGGGCTGAAGGGGTAGGTGGCTCCATCCCGGTAGAGGTGGGCCTGAGTTCCTGAAGGCCCCCGACTGTTACTTTGTGGCAGAGCAACAGGGCAGGTTGAGACCACCCAGGAGAGACGTGGGCCTGGCCCTGGTCGGCGTCCGTGGTTATTTCAAAATAACACTCTTAACGAGATCTTGGTATTTGATCTGAGTCTGGCTACTGGCCTATACGCACTAACCATCTACGTTGGGACAGTTATGGGCACTCGACGTCATGGTATCAGCCGAAGCCTTCGTGACGTCAGTGACTGAGCGGCGCGCGCCGGATTGGACTGGAACGCCTGCTAGGCTAGGTCTGCTTCCGGCCACCCTCGCAACATGCAGGTGTGCAATGGGCGATGGGCCCAGACCCCTGCGCCATAGGAGTTAGACCGGCGTGTTGACCTCTCTGTTGTGACTAGGTAGGGCTGCGACGTGTTGATCTTCCGAGGCCGGGCATGACCCAGGAAAGTGTGTCCGGCCAAATGGGATCGAGCGTGTTCGGTTATGTGGTGCACCCCTGCAGGGAAGTTAATCTATTCGAATAGCCGTGATCTTCGATAATAGGACGACTTGGAGTTGTACCTTGACATTATGACAACTAGAACCGGATACTTAATAAAACACACCCTTCCAAGTGCCAGATATAACCGATGATCGCTCTCTCACAGGCCGACGAGGGGAGGACCATCGGTTAGGATTATGCTATGCGATGCTACTTGGTGAACTTACCATCTACTGTCTCCTTCTGCTGCAAGATGGAGGTTACCAGAAGCTTAGTCTTCGATAGGACTAGCTATCCCCCTCTTATTCCGGTATTCTGCAGTTCAGTCCACATATGATACCCTTATTTCATTTGATACCAATGCATACAAATGTAGTGTAGCTCCTTGCTTGCCAGTACTTTGGATGAGTACTCACGGTTGCTTTGCTCCCTCATTTTCCCCTTTCTATACCCGATTGCTGCGACCAGACGATGGACTCCAGGAGCCAGACGCCACTGTCGATGACGACTACTACTACTCGGGAGGTGCGGACTACTATGTGCAGCCCGCTGACGACGACCAGGAGTAGTTTAGGAGGATCCCAGGCAGGAGGCCTGCGCCTCTTTCGATCTGTATCCCAGTTTGTGCTAGCCTTCTTAAGGAAAACTTGTTTAACTTATGTCTATACTCAGATATTGTTGCTTCCGCTGACTCGTCTATGATCGAGCTCTTGTATTCGAGCCTTCGAGGCCCTTGGCTTGTAATATGATGCTTGTATGACTTATTTTATTTGTAGAGTTGTGTTGTGATATCTTCCTGTGAGTCCCTGATCTTGATCGTACACGTTTGGGTGTATGATTAGTGTACCGTCAAATTGGGGGCGTCACAAATAATCTCTTCATCATTTTCTTTCTCTGAAAACTTTCTGAAATTTTTAGTGACTCAAAATAAAAGTGAATCAAACTCAACAATATTGATAGCAACTACTCTCACAAGTGCCTAGAGGCTATATCATGCATTAAAACTACTTTGGACCATATAAATTTGACATGCAGGCTCAAGAACAGGGTCACCTTAGCAGCAAAAATTTGCAATAAATAAAGCACTAGAACAAAAACTAATTGCACCATTGGAGGAGTCACATACCGAAGAACAATCTCCCCAAACAGTTTTGTGAACAGAGCTTTGAGCAAAGAGATCGAAAATGGCAGCAAGATGAGCTAGAAGACAGGTTTGAGCTATGGGAGGATTTTTCTGGAGGAAGACGAAGTGAGTGGGTGCTGGAATAAGTGGAGGGGTCCATGTGGGGCCCACGAGGCAGGGGGCGCGCCCGGGGGGTGGGTGGGTGGGCGCGCCCTGTACCCTCATGGCCAAATGGTGTCCCCCTGGTGTGTTCTTAGTGCCAGAAATTCTTTAAAATTCTACAAAAAATCACATTTCATTTCCAGGACATTTGGAGAACTTTTATTTTCGAGGTATTTTTATTGCAAGGGTAATTCAGGAAACAGACAGAAAATACTATTTTTGCTTTATTTAATCTAAATAACAGAAAGTAAAAGGAGGGTACAAAGAGTTGTCCTTTCTAACTTCATCCATCTCGTGCTCATCAAAAGGAATCCACTAACAAGGTTGATCAAGTCTTGTTAACAAACTCTTTCTGAATCACATGAAATAGGAGAATTTTCGAATAACACTAGGTTCCCTCAACGGGGATATGTATGTCCCCAACAATAAGAATATCATATTTCTTCTTGGCAGTAGGAAGAGGGAGTTCAAAACCTCCAATAGTAATCGTTGAAATTTTTCCAATAGAATTGATACTCTGGACTTGTGGTTGTTTCCTCGGAAAGTGTACCGTATGCTCATTACCATTAAGATGAAAAGTGATATTGCCTTTGTTGCAATCAATAACAGCCCCTGCAGTACTCAAAAAGGGTCTGCCAAGGATAATCGACATACTATCGTCCTCGGGAATATCAAGAATAACAAAGTCTGTTAAAATAGTAACGTTTGCAACCACAACAAGCACATCCTCACAAATACCGACAGGTATAGCAGTTGATTTATCGACCATTTGCAAAGATATTTCAGAAGGTGTCAACTTATTCAAATCAAGTCTACTATATAAAGATAGAGGCATAACACTAACACCGGCTCCAAGATCACATAAAGCAGTTTCAACATAGTTTCTTTAAATGGAGCATGGTATAGTTGGTACTCCTGGATCTCCTAGTTTCTTAGGTATTCCACCTTTAAAAGTATAACCGGCAAGCATGGTGGAAATTTCAGCTTCTGGTATCTATCTTTTATTTGTAACAATATCTTTCATGTACTTAGCATAGGGATTCATTTTAAGCATATCAGTCAAACGCATACGCAAAAAGATAGGTCTAATCATTTCAGCAAAGCACTAAAAATCCTCATCATCCTTTTTCTTGGATGGTTTAGGAGGAAAAGGCATGGGTTTCTAAACCCATGGTTCTCTTTCTTTACCGTGCTTCCTAGGAACGAAGTCTCTCTTATCATAACATTGATTCTTTGGTTGTGGGTTATCAAGATCAACAGCAGGTTCAATCTCTACATCATTATTATTGCTAGGTTGAGCATCAACATGAACATCATCATTAACATTATCACTAGTTTCATGTTCATTACCAGATTGTGTTTCAGCATCAGAAATAGAAATATCATTGGGATTCTCAGGTGTGTCAACAACAGGTTCACTAGAAGCATGCAAAGTCCTATCATTTTTCTTTTTCTTCTTCTTAGAAGGACTAGGTGCATCAACATTAGTTCTCTAAGAATCTTGCTCAATTCTCTTAGGGTGGCCGTCAGGATACAAAGGCTCCTGAGTCATTCTACCCCCTCTAGTCATAACTCTAACATCATTATCATTTTTCCTATCATTTAATTCATTGAGCAATTCATCTTGTGATTTAAGCACTTGTTCTATCTGAGTGGTAACCATAGAAGCATGTTTACTAATAAGTTTAAGGTAACCTTTAACTCTAGACATATAATCACTCAAGTGTTCAACCATATAAGCATTACGTTTCAATTGTCAACCAACATAAGCATTGAAGTTTTCTTGTATAACAATAAAATTATCAAACTCATCAAAGCATTAGCTAGCAGACTTATTACGAGGAATGTCACCTTCATCAAATCTATAGAGAGAATTTACCTTTACTACCTGTGTCGGGTTATTAAGACCATGTATTTCTTCAATAGGTGGTAAATTCTTAATATCTTCAGCTTTAATACCCTTTTCTATCATAGGTTTCTTTGACTCTTGCATATCTTCAGGACTGAGAAATAGAATACCCCTTTTCTTCGGAGTTGTCTTAGGAGTTGTTTCAGGAAGTGTCCAATCATTATCATTACTCAATATATTATTCAATAGCAATTCAACTTGCTCAACAGTTCTTTCCCTGAAAACACAACCAACATAACTATCCAGGTGGTCTCTGGAAGCATCGGTTAGTCCATTATAAAAGATATCAAGTATTTCATTTTTCTTGAGAGGATGATCAGGCAAAGCATTAAGTAATCGGAGAAGCCTCCCCTAAGCTTGTGGGAGACTCTCTTCTTTAATTTGCACAAAATTATATATTTCCTTAAGGCAGCTTGTTTCTTATGAGCGGGGAAATATTTAGGAGAGAAGTAATAAATCATATCCTGAGGACTATGCACAAAAGTTTTTAGTGACTCGAAATAAAAGTGAACCAAACTCAACAAGATTGATAGAAACTACTCCCATAGGTGCCTAGAGGCTATATCATGCATTAACACTACTTTGGACCATATAAATTCGACATGAAAGCTCAAGAACAGGGTTACCTTGGCAACAAAAATTTTCAATAAATAAAGCACTAGAACAAAAACTAATTGGAGCTTTGGAGGAGTCACATACCGAGGAACAATCCCCCAAAACAGTTTTGTGAATGGAGCTTTGAGCAAAGAGATCGAAGATGGCAGCAAGATGAGCTAGAACACGGGTTTGAGCTATGGGAGGATTTTTTTTCTAGAGGAAGACGAAGTGAGTGGGTGCTGGAATAAGTGGAGGGGTCCACGTGGGGCCCACGAAGCAGTTGGCGCGCCCTGTGCCCTCGTGGCCAAATGGTGGGCCCCCTGGTGTTCTGAGTGCCAGAAATTCTTAAATATTCTAAAAAAATCGTATTTCATTTTCAGGTCATTTGGAGAACTTTTATTTTTGGGGTATTTTTATTGCAAGGATAATTCAGAAAACAGACAGAAAATACTATTTTTGCCTTATTTAATCTAAATAACAGAAAGTAAAAGGAGGGTACAGAGAGTTGTGCTTTCTACCTTCATCCATCTCGTGGTCATCAAAAGGAATCCACTAACAAGGTTGATTGAGTCTTGTTAACAAACTCTTTCCGAATAACATGAAACCAGAGAATTTTCAAATAACACTAGGTTACCTCAAGGGGGATATGTATGTCCCCAACAATAAGAATATCATATTTCTTATAGATAGTAGGAAGAGGGAATTCGAAACCTCCAATAGTAATCGTTGAAAATTTTCCGATATAATTGATACTGTGGACTTGAGATTGTTTCCTCGAAAAGTGTACCGTATGCTCATTACCATTAAAAAGTGACATTGGCTTCGTTGCAATCAATAACAGCCCATGCAGTATTCAAAAAGGGTCTACCAAGGATAATTGACATACTATCGTCCTTGGAAATGTCAAAAATAACAAAGTACGTTAAAATAGTAAAGTTTGCAACCACAACAGGCACATCCAGACAAATACCAACATGTATAGCAGTTGATTTATCGGCCATTTGCAAAGATGTTTCAGTAGGTGTAAACTTATTCAAATCAATTCTACGATATATAAAGAGAGAGGCATAACACTAACACCGGCTCCAAGATCACATAAAGCAGTTTTAACATAGTTTCTTTTAATGGAGCATGGTATAGTTGGTACTCCTGGATCTCCTAATTTCTTTGGTATTCCACCTTTTAAAACTATAATTGGCAAGCATGGTGGAAATTTCAGCTTCCGGTATCTTTCTTTTATTTGTAACAATATCTTTCATATACTTAGCATAAGGATTTATTTTAAGCATACCAGTCAAACGCATACGCAAAAAGATAGGTCTAATCATTTCAGCAAAGATCTCAAAATCCTCATCATCCTTTTTCTTGGATGATTTAGGAGGAAAAGGCATGGGTTTCTGAACCCATGGTTCTATTTCTTTACCGTGCTTCCTAGCAAAGAAGTCTCACTTATCATAATGTTGGTTTTTTGATTGTGGGTTATCAAGATCAACAGCAGGTTCAATCTCTACATCATTGTTATTTCTAGGTTGAGCATCAACATTAACATCATCATTATCACTAGGTTCATATTGATTACCAGATTGTGTTTTAGCATCAGAAATAGAAATATCATTAGGATTCTCATGTGTGTCAACAACAGGTTCACTAGAAGCATGCAAAGTCCTATCATTTTTCTTTTTCTTCTTCTTAGAAGGACTAGGTGCATCAACATTAGTTCTCTGGGAATATTGCTCAACTCTCTTAGGGTGGCCCTCAGGATACAAAGGTTCCTGAGTCATTCTACCCCCTCTAGTCATAACTCTAACAGCATTATCATTTTTCTTATCATTTAATTCATTGAGCAAATCATCTTGTGCTTTAAGCACTTGTTCTACCTGAGTGGTAACCATAGAAGCATGTTTACTAATAAGTTTAAGGTCACCTTTAGCTCTAGACATATAATCACTCAAGTGTTCAACCATATAAGCATTACATTTCAATTGTCTACCAACATAAGCATTGAAGTTTTCTTGTTTAACAATAAAAATATCAAACTCATCCAAGCATTGGCTAGCAAATTTATTACGAGGAATATCACCTTTATCAAATCTATAGAGAGAATTTACCTTTATTACATGTCGGGGATATACCCCGCGGCGTAACCCGGCCCGAAGTATAACCCGGCCGGACTTGGCGATTCACCGGCGACCCGCACTGACTTGGCGGTTTACAAACAACCTGACTGAAACTTATGATTCACTGATAACCCGGCGGGCGGGACATACGGATGACAAGGCCCAAGGCCCAGAAGGCCGGTTTATGTTATGGTGGGCCGGTTTAAGAGGAAAGGCGTGAGGAATATTTGTCTTACATGGAGTTAAGATCTGGACTTGTATCCGGTTTGTATTAGAAGGTAGACTAGTCCTAATCCTAATAGGACTTCACATGTAACCCGCCCCTTCAACATATATAAGGAGGGGCAGGGCACCTCAAGGGGGGGAAGGGAGACAAGTTAGACAGGTTAAGGTTGGACAAACAAGTCTATAGCTCTCGAGTTAGAGCACCCGTGTAACCGTGATCATCATCATCAATATCAATGAAGCAGGATGTAGGTTTTTACCTCCAACGTGAGGGGCCAAACCTGGGTAAAACCTCGCGTCTCTCGTCCCACTCAACCTCTCTCAAGCTACCACATAAATGCGTTGGCTTCACGACTAAGTCCTTTCAACGAGGACATCTGCCATGACAATTCCATGACAGTTGGCGCCCACCATGGGGCTTGCGTACGGTGGTGTTGAGTTCTTGGAGGGATCTTTTCTAGGGACCGAGAAGCTCGCGATGTGCCGGATTAACAAGCCGGTACGGAAGAATCTACTTCAACTTCGAGTTCATCAGATTAAGATGGAAATTCTTTGTAACCTCGGGTTTAAGTCGGAAAAGTAACTACGGCGACGACGGCACACGTATACGTCCTCCATGCAATCAAGTGGAGGAGCATCCAAGGTCAACGGATACAACTGCAAAGGAATATTTGAGGCAGCGCACTTGTGGTGAGAAGAACTATAAAATTCCATATAGGATACTCTCAGCTGTGCGCTGTCGCACCGCTGATCCGCCAAAATCGGCAAGAAATCAGTCTCTTCGAGATAAGCCGCCACTTTATGGTACGAGTCGCTATCACTACCTCAAAAACAACTGTCTGAATCCGTCGCTACTCGGGAGCAGTCACGTGTCAAAGACGGCGGCGGCTTGTGGCCTTGTGAAATCTTCGGGTCGACCTAGCACACGCACAGGGATCAAGGATTCAAGTGCTGATCGATGCAAAAAAGAAAGTCTGATGGATTCCTCAGCTCCTGCTGCTTCCTATCAATCCAAAGGCATACTTCTACTCTGACATGAAGAGTTTCACTACATGCATGGACGTGAAGGATAGTACTACTACAAAAGCCACGCAAAGACAAGTACGTGGACTTAAAAAATTAAAAAAATGGAAAACAGCCCACGATTCGGAAGACGATTCCACTATCGAATCATCGTTGCTCTGCCGGTGTCCATAGTTGGACAGGGTCGCCGCTATAGTCGAGTCGCCGCTGGTGCCAGAACCGGCCTGCTGCCACCTCCTCGCCCGCTGAACCACCGCGGCATTGGCCTATCTTCGAGTCGTCGGCGCCTCGACACCCTCCTCCGGCTGCGTCGGCCTCCAAATCATTGAGTCGCCTCCGGCTGCAATGGCCTGCCTCTACCCCGTCCAAGCCGCTGCTTCAATCACGACCGAAACCTCAAGCTATTGGCCGCCTCACGAGCCGCATCAACGTTCGAGTCGCCTCCGCAGAGCCGCAGAGCCACCTCCAAGCTGCTCGCATTCTGCAGCCCCGAGCCGGCCGGACTGTGAGCCGCTGCCGTGACGTTTTGCTACGGCCCGCCCTCACTGGTCGTCTTCACCCGGTAAATTTGACAATTCTGACCTTGGGACGAAATCAATTCACGAAATGAACTGCCCATGAAACTATTTCGCAGCACTAGCGCCCGCCACGCAGGCGCCACACCATATGGTGCAACGCCCAGCTCTGGGGCGTTGCACGCCTGTCCACCGTGTCAGCCCTTGGGCCCGCACCCAGTAGTGCAGCGCCTCCTAGCTAGGCGCCACACATGTAATGTGCAGCGCCCGGCCCGTAGGCGCTGCACTGTGACTTAGATGTCAGCTGCCCCATCCCCCTCCCCCTCCCCCCACCCCACCCATTCGTTCCAGCAGTTACTGAACAGGCGCGCCGGCGGCTTCCTCCTCTCCCCCTCTCAATCCCCTCTCCCAAATCCTTCAGATCCGATGATTTGGTCCGTGCATTTCTTCACCAATCCATCCTAGAAGGTACTCTCCTCCGATCCCCTTCTTTCTATCCATAGAAAATATGATATTTTGAAGATTTGGGGAATCCTTGTTTGATTAGATTAGATTTGAATCTTGCATGTATTAGAACTTTGCATGTATTACAACCCTTGTCTGTTTGATTTGTGGAACCCTAGTTTAGTTTATGGAAGAGTTATTTGTATGAAGTAGGCATAGTTTATGGAAAAGTTATTTGTATGAAGTAGGCCTAGTTATTTGTGAAATCCTAGTTTGTTAGTTTTGTTTGATTTGATATGGTTGGATACATAGATTGGTACGGTTGCATCTAGTAGGCGTACTTTAGTTTATTTGTATTCAAAAGATAATCGTGTTGACAAGAAAGCTTTCTTTCAAAATTGTTAGGATGGTTTGGCTTCTCGATGATCACTGGGACAAACAACACCGGTCATACGCTATGGCGGTGGAGCAGCGGGTAATAATGAAAGTGTCCTGTTTTATGAATTTCGTATTTATTTCAAACACAAATGCCCCATATGTAATGTTATGAATTGTTTGTTTGTAGGAGCTTGCACCTTTGAAGCTTCGTTCTCACGGGGTCACCCTTGGGTGGATGATCTATGATGAGCGATACACACCGTATGTAAGGGAGATAGGACTTCTCCCTTTCATTCATATGGTCAGACGGTCGACGCCACCCAACAATGCTCCAGCACTCACCGCGCTTATTGATCATTGGCGGCCGAAGACACATAGTTTCCATCTACGGACCGGGGAGATGACAGTGATGCTCTAGGATATTGCTATGATCACCGGTCTTCCTATCGATGGGAATCCTCTATGTATGAGCACCGATTCCGATGGGTGGCGCGCGCAGATGCATGCCCTTATCGGTATGGTTCCTCCGGAGCCTCCGGAACCAGCAGCAGAAAACAAGAAGAAGGAAAGAGTCGCAGCCGGTGCTACTTTCACGTGGATTACTGAGCACTTCGGTACTTGCCCACCGGAAGCTGATGAGGACACGGTCAAGACATATGCTCGTGTCTACATGTGGTATGTGATATCCAGGACTATGTTTGCTGATGGCAAAGGCAAGAATGCTCCATGGATGTGGCTGAAGGCGTTGACCGTCTTCGATAGCAATTGGAGTTGGGGTTCGGTGACACTGGCTTACTTGTATAGACAGGTATGAAGTTGTTTCCTTTTCACTTCATTGCTACATGATGAATGCGATCTTGCTCTTAATTGAACCATGTTCTCTTTTATGTGCAGTTGGACGAAGCCTGTTGTAGGTCATCTGGAGGTATTGGTGGTTGTTTGCTCGCACTTTCCATATGGAGCTGGGAGCGTTTGCCGGTTGGACGTCCGAAGAAGGTGAAGTACGATGATTGGGACGACAAAGGCGACCTACTACGGCTACCCACTTAGGCTTACAAGTAGGATGTGATAAATGAGACGACAGATGATCCCTCGGTCATGTACAAGTTATACCAGAGCGAGCTTGACGCGATCACGCCTGAGCAGGTGAATTGACATTGCATAAGTGATTATGATGCTTCTATTGCAAGTCGATATCAATTTTTCATTCTATCCCATTTTGCAGGTGATATGGGAGCCGTATGGAACAGGAGATAGTTTTGGTAACCCTTTAGAGTTCAGGCTGAATCCGATGTGCACTAGGGATAGGGATCTCTGGCGTATGCGGTGCCCACTCATATGCAACTGGGCGGTTGAGCTTCACCTCCCACATCGAGTGCGCCGTCAGTTTGGTTTGTTCCAGGCACATCCGCCGGAGTGGGAGGACACGGACAAGTTGCTACACGCGTAAGATATAATTAACCTTGAGTACTTAGCAGCTTCTCGGCGGTTTCGATGCTACTAATATTATGTTTCTAACTTGCAGGTTGGATAGGAAAAGGCAGCGGAAGATTAAGGATTGGGCCAAGCATCACAGAAAGTATGTCATACAGTTTGCGCTTAGTGTGGAGCAAGCTAGGGCTGGAAAAGGAGTCCAGCTTCGTGAGCACTGCCCTGTAGCGTTCAACAACTATCTCATATGGTTTCTTACAAGTACCCGTGTGGAGGTATGCAAGCTGGCGTATGCTGAGGAGATTTTGGAAGAACCCACTGTTTTTGATGAGGTAGCCCAACACCAGTACAATGCATTAGTCAGGAAAGGCAACTCAGTGATCCCTTCAGCTCCAATGATGAACTTTGTGGTATTTGCCCTCTTTGCTTTTCATTCACACTATTCACATCTTCGCTTGCCTAACACGTTAATACCATTTCTGTTCATAGCGTGCCCAGATCAAGAAAGCAGCTGATGAGACCGAGACTATTCTTGAAACAACCCCGGCTCGCAAAAGCGATGGAGAAGGTGCACTTCGAGCATTCATCAAGGTTCACATCTCCTTCCAACTAGCACTTAACATGTGTTGCTACGTTCGATGTCTCATTCACTTGTACATGTTGCAGCGCCAGGGCCAAAAGTTAAGGCGGCTATCAAACCTTTTTGGTTGTCGTGACCCCGAGTATGTATCACCAGAACGGTCTAGGTCGGCGACACCATTAGATCCCGCTTCGGGCCAGAGCCATGGTGATCATTTGGAGGATGAGGATGTGGGTGTGGTCACCCAAGAGGTATGGCATGAGCATATATATCCAATTGTTGATGCATTGCTAACTATATCCTCACACACGGTCTTTCCATATCTTTTGTTGATGCATAGGTTGCTGATGATGATATGACCTTGGGGACGTACCAGGTTAGGTCTGCATACATGCTAAAGCCTAGGAAGGGAATCAACAAGTACACACCTAAAGACTTCACCGAAAGAGGCAAAAGGACAGTTGGCACCTCACGGATGGCGGCTTTGGATGACTATTTGGATGACAATGTCGATGACATGGAGGAATCGGAGACGGAGCGGGAGCGTGTTCCTCTTCCTAGGAAGGTGAAGAAGTTAGCCAGCAAGAGGGGGGAGCAGCCAAAAAGCGCTCAAGAAACTAGCTCTTCTTAGGAACCAGCCATCGTCCTTTATTTGTAATGTCGGTGAACTTGGAGTTGTTATGTCGGTGAACTTGGAGTTGTTATGTCGGTGAACTTGGAGTTGTGGTAGCCCTATGTCGAACTTGATCCTCTTTGTATGTCTTAGTTATGTTGAACTTGGAGTTGACGCCTTAGCAATGTTGAACTTGATCCTCTATGTTGCACTTGTTGTCTTAATAATGTTCAACTGTGACTGAAATGTGAACTTAAAGTTTTTGACTGCTTATTCTAGAAAATTATGCAATGTACCTGAAAATGACCAAGTTTACAAGCTACAGCCACTGCAGCACCTAGCCTGGAGGCGTCACACTGTACAGTGCAACGCCTAGCTCCCGGGCGTTGCATTGTACAGTGTGGCGCCTCCGAGCTAGGCGCTGAAGCGGCTGTAGCTTGCAAACAAAGTGTTTGCTCTCTGCTTAGCTCAGCCCAAGGGTACAACGCCTCAGAGCTGGGCGTCACACTGTATAGTGCAGCGCCTAGACCTGAGGCGTTGCACGCCTGGGCTGAGCTAAGCAGAGAGCAACTACTTTGCTTGCAAGCTACAGCCGCTGCAGCGTCTAGCTTGGAGGCGCCACACTGTACAGTGCAACGCCCGGGAGCTAGGCGTTGCACTGTACAGTGTGACGCCTCCAGGCTAGGCGCTGTAGTGGTTGTAGCTTGCAAACACTTTGCATCCTCTCTGTTTAGCTCAACCCAAGGGTGTAACGCCTCAGCGCTAGGCGCTGCACTATACAGTGTGACGCCTAGCCCTGAGGCGTTGCACGCTTGGGCTGAGCTAAGCAGAGAGCAACTACTTTTTTGCAAGTTACAGTGCAGCGCCTACGGGCCAGGCGCTGCACATTACATGTGTGGCGCCTAGCTCGGAGGCGCTGCACTACTGGGTGTGGGCCCAAGGGCTGCCACGGTGGACAGGCATGCAATGCCCCAGAGCTGGGCGTTGCACCATATGGTGTGGCGCCTACGTGACGGGCGCTACACAAAAGGGTCAGTGCTGTGAAATAGTTTCACGGGCAGTTCATTCCGTGAATTGATTTCGTCCCAAGGTTAAAATTGTCAAATTTGCCTCTTCACCCCGAGTCGCCCCAAGCCTCTGTTACAAGCCGGCCGCAGCCGCTGCTGACAAAACCTTGTTTTCTGGAGCTGCTACTGTCACGCGCTGTGCCTTCTGGAGCTGCTAGCACGTTGCACCTCCAGAGACGCCACTAATTTCATCGCCATAGCCGCGCCAGACCGCCTCACCTCGGTTCGCGGTTGAGCCGCCCTATATCTGTGTCCTCGCCGTGTCGCTGAGGCCATGGAGTTTCTGCAGCTTTGCCTTTCTTTTGCTGCAGAGTTGCTTCTACGGTTCTGGATCAATAGACTACCACTGCGGGCATACAAACCTGCGTTTGGTATGAAGTTTTAATCACGTGAGGGAGCAACATGCTGATTACATATTGCAGGCCAGGAGGCAACGTCTTGTGCAGTCAATTATGGCCACAAGGCCTATTTCTTTACTTGGGAGCTAGGGAATCTAACTATGCAAGAGGGAGTACTAGTCCATGGAAAGATCAGTCAGCAAATAACCTTTGTTAAACCGTCGTTTCAGCCACGATGGCTACTACGGTCAATAGCTGTGCCCCGCGACCGCACTTCAACAACCCGCCGGAGCACCCTCGTCGGAGCGGACTCACCTCCAAATCGTTGTGCCTGGAGCCGATCCTTTGTTGTAGCTGGCCTGCGCCATCGCTTCTGAGCCGTCGTGTCACGCTTGACCTACACGGCCGGCCTGACTAAGTGCCCAGCCAGGACTGGAAATCAGCACCTTCCAAATATCAAGACAAAAGTATGGAGGAAAAGAGAGAACACGCAGTACATGTACCAGATGATGCTAGCAGTCTGTGTGCAGATCATTTATCGTCAAAGTGAATCAGGTGCTATTTACCCTATTTATTTTTAAGTACATATTAATTCATCCAAGCACTACTTTGCCCTGCTGTATTTTATATGTGGGAGAATTATTCATTATAAAGTGGTGTTATACCACGGAGATGGAAGTACGCCAACATCATTCGGCACAGAAGGTCGTCCTTACTCAACGGACTCCCACACCGGCTTACAACACCGTGGCCATCTCTCGCGGCCGCACCGGTTGACAACGCCACGGACGCCTCGCCCGTCCGCTCTCGCGGATGGTTCACGCGTCCGCACCGGCTTACAACGAGGAGGACAACTTACTCGTCCGCACCAGCTTACAATGATGCGGCCAACTCATTTGTCTGTTTCCCGCGGCTGACTCGGTCGCGATTGTTTTCAGTTTCACCATGGTGATCATCAACTCCGCGGTGATAATTGCTGACCTGACGCATCAGGTGAAATCCATCCAGCATATTTTTATAAATTATATATTGCTTTCTTTAAAAGAGCAATTACTCCGGTTTGCAAGTTGTCCCATGCAGGATTCAAACCGGTCTATATCACGGTTAATTATGAAGAATCTCAAGCCAACTCCTCAAGTCGCCTTGAGACTCGGAGGCTACAATGATATGACTCAGCAAAGGTTGCCGGCTTTTCAGTGAAGTCAAGAACCCCAGGACGCTGGAGGGAAAGATAACCCGGTCCTGGAGGCTACTACCATATGGATGAAAATTTAAGGCCGTCAGAAAATTTCCGGTTCAAAATGAAGAATGCCAGTTTAAAATCCGGTTCAAGGGAAATATGTTCTCCCACGAAGCTCTTAAGCTCTCAAATCCGGTTTAAGAATTTCCGGTTCAAAAAGGAATTAAGTTCTCGCAAGTTTGAGTTGAAAGGCCGTCAAAAAATTTCCGGCTGAAAATGAAGATTCCAGTTTACAATCCGGTTCAGGGGAAATTTATTTATCACAAATTTTTGAAGCTCTCAAATCCAGTTCAAAATCCGGCTCAAGGTAAATTTGTCCCTCAAAAAAGTTTGAAGCTTTCAATATCCGGTTCAAAATCCCCATTCAAGAAGAATTTATCTCTTGCAAAAAGTTAAAGGTTGTCGAAGAGGACCTGTTGCCATGACGCGTGGTTCAAACATGGGTTATCCTGCCTTATTGGCTTATCATATTATTGATCACATGGGGGCTTCTGTTTATAAAGCGGAGTTCTGATTACATATTGATCCGGCTATCAAGCCAATATTGTCATAAGAGCACAGCTCTGGTAACTTCGGTAATCCGGCTATCAAGCCAATATTATCATAAGGGGCCAAAGAGAGTTTGTTGCACAGCACAGCTCAAACATGGGTATCCCTTGAGCATAACTCATAATATCACTTGGGGGCTATGTTCGAACCATAGTCACACCTCTTGATCGGCGTAAGGCCACCAGGGAAATCACTTGGGGGCTTGGTTGTATTCGAACCATAGCTACACCTCTTGATCGGCGTAAGGCTACCAAGGAAGTTACTTGGGGGCTCTTTGCTTCGCAACGAACTAAGAGACTGCACCTTTGTAATAGGCTATCAAGCCAGGCTTGGAAGCTAGGTGTACGCACCTAAAACCCCGGATTAACCTGCCTTCTTTAAGTAAGTCACTCCGCCCAGGTAAACCTGGTACGACCCGCGAACGTTTGACAGTCAATCTCATAGACCCTGAACTTGTCAAAGTTAAAATGTGATTGGTTAAAGATTGAGGTCCATCTTAAAAGGCTTTGTGAAATGGTTAATTCAGTGGCCTGGCAGCCCATGAAAAGCCTCGATTTAGAGTCTGGCAGCTCGTAAAAAGCCTCGCATGTTCTTTCTGAGTTCTATTTGCCAAGTTTTTTCGCCTTTGTTGAGGTTCATAATATCTTCTGATAAACCGGCGTCCTTGACTCGGTTTGGCTTTCAACTACAAGTTGTCAGTACATGATCAGTTATAATCCGGCGTTCATTAACCCGGTCTGGTTTTGACTAACAAGTCGCCAGTGTTATAAGGAAAATCCGGTGTTTATTATATCCCGGTACGGTTTATTATCATAATCCGGCAAATTAAGGAAGGAGTTCTCAATATTCAAGATTGGGGTTACCACCCTCACTACAAGAATTTGTTAAACCAACGAGGTGATTCAATGTCATAGGTATCATCTATGTCATATTTGATTATCTTCAATTACAGCTTTGGTTATAAACCCTGGCTATCTATATGGGCATTATGACCCACCCTGCGGTAAACCGCCAAGGATTCTTGTGATCTACTTGTGTGCAGGATAAGAATGCATTCGGGTGGCTACCCACCCTGGCTTTCGATGTTAAATCGCCAGGGCATATGTTATTTACACTTTGTGCAGGATTTGCATAATTATGACATATAAATTCAAGCTCATCATCAAAATTGATGCTTCAAAAGGGTTATCCATTTTGGATTTTCTCAAAGGCTAACAGCCATCGGGTTATAAAAATTCCGGCTTACAATGAATGCGCATTAAGTCGCCATCGGCCAAGAGCCGCCGAGTATTTAAACTCCGGATTTACTTATCAACTGGTAAGGTATTCGTATCTTTCATAGCCAAAATTGGCTGGATTTTCATGATGATATTGAATGATTGGGGTTTTTAAACCGGATTATATTATTCAAATCTTCAAATAGCCAAACATGGCTGGATTTTTATTATTATTATGGTTATCAATAACCACTATTATGATTAAAGTTTTCAAAGTTGCTTCAGCACGATGGTTATTATTTATCAATGGATATGATTTATCTACAAAGGAATAGTCCCAAGTCACTGCAGGCTTACGACCCGGCACTTGGGGGCTACATTATTCAAATGGAGATTATATCAAATATGCAAGTCTCATGCCGCTGCAAGCATGCACCATGACACTTGGGGGCTAATGCAAAGTTATTTTTATTGGTTATTGAAGATCCGACTCATCACATCATAATGAGCCGGTCCTTGGGGGCTACCCATTGCTCCTATCAATGATTCAAGGCACACAAGTCTTAATCCATTATATTCAAGGGTCCACTACATAGTTGGTAAAGCACAAAATTCTTAACCTTGTGGACGTGGGTTCAAGCTCCATGGTGGAGTTACATCATATGATGTTATTTTCAATGAAGCATGATTATATTTATAAAGTCCCTGCTTATTATTGCATAATGACCCGACCCTTTGGGGCTACACTGGTTGAAGTTTTCTGAGCATCAGGCAATTACAAGTCCCAGGTTGCTGCAAGCATGACAACCCGGCACTTGG
This sequence comes from Triticum dicoccoides, assembly GCF_002162155.2. Classification (NCBI taxonomy): domain Eukaryota; kingdom Viridiplantae; phylum Streptophyta; class Magnoliopsida; order Poales; family Poaceae; genus Triticum; species Triticum dicoccoides. Next base: position 547,189,450 of record NC_041380.1, on the reverse strand, counting down.
GGGCTACATAATATGGAGTATTCAGTTTTTACTAAGTGACTGGGATGAACAACATGGATTTCTCCTTAAGTAGCAGTATTTATATTGAAGCAACTCTCAAGCCATCACTTTGTTCTTCTCAAGACTTGGGGGCTACAGGTAATATGGAGATAAGGGAGATTTTTTTTTCAAATTCTCAGTTTTGAACAAACCAGATTGACCCGGGGTCTGCATCAATCATAACATGGCGTCATCAATAATCATGAACTGGCGTTGACAACAATCATGAGCCGGCGTTGGCAACAATCATGAGCCGGCGTTGGCAACAATCATGACCCGGAATTATCAGTTTTTATAACCTGCCGATTTTGGAAATCATAGCTTGGCGAGTTCTACATTTTCAAGCCGGCTGACTATCAGTTGAATATTTGAAGACCAATATTTTTTTCAAGTCAGAGCATTGAAGGCCAACTCAAATGGATTCTTTCTTTACAATATTTACAAGCAAATTGATTATGAAGATGGTCTATTGACCCGGATTTTCTAGAAGGAGGAAATGACAAGGACTTAAGGATGATCAGGTGCCGGTTTACAAGAATTCTTAACCTGGAGCACAACCTGTCAAATTTGTTCTTGTGTTTATTTTGCAGCATAAGTTTACCATGAATAAATCCAAGCTAAACTTGGGGACTAATGTCGGGGATATACCCCGCGGCGTAATCCGACCCGAAGTATAACCCGGCCGGACTTGGCGATTCACCGGCGACCCGCACTGACTTGGCGGTTTACAAACAACCTGACTGAAACTTATGATTCACTGGTAACCCGGCGGGCGGGACAGACGAATGACAAGGCCCAAGGCCCAGAAGGCCAGTTTATGTTATGGTGGGCCGGTTTAAGAGGAAAGGCGTGAGGAATATTTGTCTTACATGGATTAAGATCTGGACTTGTATCTGGTTTGTATTAGAAGGTAGACTAGTCCTAATCCTAATAGGACTCCACATGTAACCCGCCCCTTCAACATATATAAGGAGGGGAAGGGAACCTCAAGGGGGGGAAGGGAGACAAGTTAGACAGGTTAGGGTTAGACAAACAAGTCTATAGCTCTCGAGTTAGAGCACTCGTGTAACCGTGATCATCATCATCAATATCAATGAAGAAGGATGTAGGCTTTTACCTCCAACGTGAGGGGCCGAACCTGGGTAAAACCTCGCGTCTCTCGTACCACTCAACCCCTCTCAAGCTACCACCTAAATGTGTTAGCCTCACGACTAAGTCCTTTCAACGAGGACATCTGTCGTGACAATTCCACGACACTACCTGTGTCGGGTTATTAAGACCATGTATTTCTTCAATAGGTGGTAAATTCTTAACATCTTCAGCGTTAATACCCTTTTATTTCTTAGGTTTCTTTGCCTCTTGCATATCTTCAGGACTAAGAAATAGAATACCTCTTTTCTTCCGGAGTTGACTCAGGAGTTGGTTCAGCAAGTGTCCAATCATCATCATTACTCAATATATTATTCAATAGCTATTCAGCTTCCTCACACAGTTCTTTCCCTGAAAACAGAACCAGCACAACTATCCAGGTGGTCTCTGGAAGTATTGATTAGTCCATTATAAAAGATATCAAGTATTTCATTTTTCTTGAGAGGATGATCAGGCAAAGCATTAAGTAATCGAAGAAGCCACCCCCAAGCTTGTGGGAGACTCTCTTCTTTAATTTGCACAAAATTATATATTTCCCTTAAGGCAGCTTGTTTCTTATGAGCGGGAAATATTTAGCAGAGAAGTAATAAATCATATCCTGGGGACTATGCACACAACCAGGAGCAAGAGAATTAAACCATGTTTTAGCATCACCCTTTAATGAGAACGGAAATAACTTAAGGATATAGTAGTAAAAAAATTTCCTCATTTGTGAATAGGGTGGCTATATCATTCAATTTAGTAAGATGTGCTACAACAGTTTCAGATTCATAGCCATAAAAAGGATCAGATTCAACCAAAGTAATTAACTCAGGATCAATAGAGAAATCATAATCCTTATAAGAAATACAGATAGGTGAAGTAGAAAAAGCAGGGTCATATTTCATTCTAGCATTCAAAGACTTTTCTTCCAGCTTAACTAACAGTTTCTTAAGATCATATCTATCTTTGCAAGCAAAAAGGTCTCTAGCAGTTTCTTCATCCATAACATAACCCTCAGGCACATCAGGTAGTTCATATCTAGGGGGAGAATCTTCATCATCACTTTCATCAATATTGTTTGTTTCAATAATTTCATTCTCTCTAACCCTAGCAAGTTGTTCATCAAGAAATTCACCTAATGGCACAGTATTATCAAGCATAGAAGTAGTTTCATCATAAGCATCATGCATAGCATAAGTGGCATCATCAATAACATGCGATATATCAGAATCGATAACAGGTGTAGGTGTCGCAAATTTACTCATAACAGAAGATGAATCAAGTGCAGAGCTAGATGGTAGTTCCTTACCTCCCCTCGTAGTTGAGGGAAAAATCTTGGTTCTTTCATCTTTCAAGTTCCTCATAGTGATCAACAGATATAAATCCCAAGTGACTAAAAGAATAGAGCTATGCTCCCCGGCAACGGCGCTAGAAAATAGTCTTGATAACCCACAAGTATAGGGGATCACAACAGTTTTCGATGAGGGTAGAGTATTCAACCCAAATTTATTGATTCGACACAAGGGGAGCCAAAGAATATTCTCATGTATTAGCAGTTGAGTTGTCAATTCAACCACACCTGAAAGACTTAATATCTGCAGCAAAGTATTTAGTACCAAAGTAGTATGGAAGTAACGGTAACGGTGGCAAAAGTAACAGTAGCAGTTTTGTAGCAATCGTAACTAAGCAAAGATTAATATGTGAAAATCTTGTAGGCAATGGATCAATGATGGATAATTATGTCGGATGCAATTCCTCATGCAACATTTGTAACATAGGGTGACACAGAACTAGCTCCAGTTCATCAATGTAATGTAGGCATGTATTCCGAATATAGTAATACGTGCTTATGTAAAAGAACTTGCATGACATCTTTTGTCCTACCCTCCCGTGGCAGCGGGGTCCTATTGGAAACTAAGGGATATTAAGGCCTCCTTTTAATAGAGTACCGGACCAAAGCATTAACACTTAGTGAATACATGAACTCCTCAAACTACGGTCATCACCGGGAGTGGTCCCGATTATTGTCACTTCGGGGTTGCCGGATCATAACACATAGTAGGTGACTATTGACTTGCAAAATAGGATCAAGAACTCACGTATATTCATGAAAACATAATAGGTTCAGATCTGAAATCATGGCACTCGGGCCCTAGTGACAAGCATTAAGCATAGCAAAGTCATAGCAACATCAATCTTAGAACATAATGGATACTAGGGATCAAACCCTAACAAAACTAACTCGATTACATGGTAAATCTCATCCAACCCATCACCATCCAGTAAGCCTACGATGGGATTACTCACGCACGACGGTGAGCATCATGAAATTGGTGATGAGGGAAGGTTGATGATGACGATGGCGACGGATTCCCCTCTCCGGAGCCCTGAACGGACTCCAGATCAGCCCTCCCGAGGAAGAATAGGGCTTGGTGCCGGCTCCGTATCATAAAACGCGATGAATCCTTCTCCCTGAATTTTTTCTCCCCAAACGTGAATATATGGAGTTGGGGTTGAGGTCGGTGGAGTCCCAGGGGGCCCACGAGGCGGGGGGCGCACCCTGCACCCTCATGGACAGGGTGTGGGCCCCCTGATGCTGATTCTTTCGCCAATATTTTTCATTAATTCTAAAATGTGTCTCTGTGGATTTTTAGGTCATTCCGAGAACTTTTATTTCTGCACAAAAATAACACCATGGCAGTTCTACTGAAAACAACGTCAGTCCTGGTTAGTTCCATTCAAATCATACAAGTTAGAGTCCAAAACAAGGCCAAAAGTGTTTGGAAAAGTAGATACGTTGGAGACACATCAAAATCCACCTACCCCATCCAGCCGCTGGCGCCGCTGCCGCCCGCGCCACCCCATTTCTTCCGGCGACGGTTCCGGCGCTTCCCCGGCCTATCCCTGCTCTGACGCGGCTTCCTCCATCTCCCTCTAGTCACCGTCACCCGTCGCGCACGGCAGTCCTCCGACGAACAGCGCCCGGCCGCACACTGCCACTCGGCGCCCGCAAGGTGTTCGACAAAACGCCCGCAAGGTATGTATTGTTTCAACTTCACATTTTTTACATGAATTAGGTGCATGTTGTTTGTAGTTTTTATAGCCTAGTTTAAATTGAACATTGTAGACGAGTTCGTCATATGATTGTCCCGAAGAAGAATTTGATATGGAAGAGGAGGAGGATCTTGCAATGATCCTAGCTACGCACATCAATAAAAAACCGAAGCACGGTGGTTTGGTTATGGGTCGGCAGAAAATTTGGAGGGATAGTATCGATGCCCACAACAGATTGATGAGGCACTATTTTGTGGAGAATCCCACATACCCCGAGTTGTACTTTCGTCGCTGGTTTAGGATGAGCACCGAGTTGTTCAGGCGCATTGCAGAGAAACTAGCGAGCCATGACCGATTTTTTCAGCAAAGGAGGAATGCCGCTGGAGAGCTTGGGCATAGCACCTTTCATAAGGTGACAACCGCTTTGTGTATATTGGCATACGGTATCCCCGCTGATTTAGTTGATGATCACTTGACATGGGTGAGAGCCAAGCCATCATGTGTGTCAAGCGCTTCACAGTCAGAATTGTGCAATTGTTTGGATAGGAGTATTTGAGATCTCCCAATGCTAAATACGCCGCAAGGCTATTGGAGATGAACAAAGCTTGCGGCTTCCCAAGTATGCTTGGCTCAATAGATTTCATCCATTGGAGTTGGAAGAATTGTCCTAAGGCATGGCATGGGCAATTCCACGACCAAAAAAGGGTTCCACTATAATCCTTGAAGTGGTGGCCGATCAAGAGACTTGGATTTGGCATGCTTTTTTGGAATGCCTGGATCTTTGAATGCCATCAATGTTGTCAACCGGTCACCACTGATGAATAAGATTGCAAATGGTGAATTGACACCGGTGCAGTTTGTACCAAATGGTCCTACATACAAATATGGCTACTATCTTGCGGATGGCATCTACCCAAAGTGCCAAACATTTGTAAAGATGTTGAGAAACTCGAAAGGTAAGAACAATCGTGATTTCCACAATGCTCAGGCGGCGGCTAGAAAATGTGTGAAGAGAGATTTTGGGATTTTGCTAGCCCAATTTGCTATTGTGAGAGGATCGTCTAGATTTTGGGATCAAAAGATGCTTTGGTACATCATGCATGCTTGTGTGATCATGCACAACATGATCATCGAGAATCAGCGTGGCCAAAATGTAGACTATTCTCACTACGAGCTCTTGGGACACCCCATGCGAGTTTGGCTGAGGCCTGAAAGGGTGGCCCGTTTTGTTGCCTCCTATCATGCCATTCTACGTCCCGAAATGCATGATGATCTTCAGAAGGATCTCATTGAGGAGTGGTGGGCTTGGAATGGCTGACGAAGAGCATGATTTTTGCGTTTGATGTTGTATTGTTGAACTATTTGTTGTATTGAAAGATAAACTATTTGTTTGAGTTGTAATAACGAAATTGAACTATTTATTGTTGATTTATTTTGTTTGTGTTTGATCTTCTTCGTTGTGTTTGGAGCGCATATGTTGTTTGTTCGAGAGCGTGTGCGCTTCATTTTACCTGCTGGAGCTACGAGCGCACTAAATTTACCGCGGCCGTTGGAGCCAGCGCTCCCCGTCGCGCCAAAGCAGGCAATCGGCACGCTGCAAACTGATTTTTAGCGCGCCGCGTGTTGAGCGGCTGTTGGAGATGCTCTTACAACGTATAATGGAGTGCATGGCTCAAGGTGAATAGAGATAGATGTCGGTGTCAAAATCGGCGGATCTCGGGTAGGGGGTCCCGAACTGTGTGTCTATGGTTGATGGTAACAGGAGACAGGGGACACGAAGTTTTACCCAGGGTCAGGCCCTCTTGATGCAGGTAATACCTATGTCCTTCTTGATTAATATTGATGGGTATCAGGGTTATAAGAGTTGATCTACCATGAGATCGTAATGGCTAAAACCCTAGAAGTCTAGCATGTATGATTATGATTGCCTCTACGGACTAAACCCTCCGGTTTATATGGATACCGGAGGGGCCTAGGGTTGTACAAAGTCGGTTACAGAGAGAGGAATCTTCATATCCGAACGCCAGGCTTGCCATCCACGCCAAGGAGAGTCCCATCCGGACACGAGAGAGAGTCTTCTATCTTGTATCTTCACGGCCCATTAGTCCGTCCCATGTCCATAGGCCGGACGCCCAAGGACCCCTTAATCCAGGACTCCCTCAGTAGCCCCTGAACCAGGCTTCAATGACGAGGTGTTCGGTGCACAGATTGTCTTCGGCATTGCAAGGCGGGTTCCTCCTCCCAATACTCCAAAACAACTCTCGAATAGAGAACGTGTACAGCTCTGTAAAACAAACACCACATATATCCATAGAGAGTATAATATTTTATGAGTCCGTTCCACTGACAACTTTTGTAGTGTGACATCGTGTCATAGCCCGGTCATTATTTCGAACCGTTTTTTAGCCTCCCGCTCCATGTTTCAAGATGCGGTTTTATTGGCACGTCTTGTCAAAGTAGAGATCGTGTCCCCTTATTACGGGATTCTCATCAATACGGGTGTGGGTAATCCAACCGCGCCCTCTGCATGACCCTTCAGGAATAGGCGAGTTTTAAGGCGAGTGGGGAGGCGCTTGATATTCACTACCTTTATAAAGGGATAAGGATTCACCTCTTTCACCCACACCCTCTTCCTCTCTGCCCATCCATTCTCGAGCTCCAGCGCCCAAGCTTCCATCCCTTCCGCCTCCAAGATGCACTCCAGCCATGTCCGGATCTGGAGTGCAAGTCAAGTGGATGGTTTCCTCCGTCAAGGAGAAGGACATCACCAGGTTCCGGGAGGCCGGGTACCTAGCAAAGGAAATCGGCCACCGGCTTCCGGCCAAGGGACAGATCGTCCCCACCCCTGAGCCCCATGAGATGGTTGTGTTCATCCCCCACTTCGTCCGTGTGTTGGGATTTCCTCTCCACCCATTTGTCCGCGGGCTCATGTTCTACTCTGGGCTGGACTTCCACGATCTGGCCCCCAACTCCTTCCTCAATTGCACTTATTGTCGTGTGTGAGGCCTTCCTCCGTATCCCACCTCACTTCGGATTGTGGTTGAAGATCTTCAACGTGAAGCCCAAGGTGGTGGATGACCAACTTGAAGAGTGCGAAGGCGCCATGGTGAGAAAGTTGCCCAATGTCAGATGGCCCAAAGGTACCTTCGTGGAGACCGTCAAGGGGTGGCAACAATAGTGGTTTTATGTCACAGAGCATCGCGACGCCACCTGGGCCGCAGCTCCCGAATTCCAGTCTGGCGCCCCGATGCGGCTCACCTCCTGGCTAGAGAAGGGCCTGGACTGGTCTTCATCAGACGAGCTGACTGCACTCCAAACGCGCATCAAGCACATGGTGGACAAGGACGTCAAGCTTGTCAATGTGATCCAGGTGATGCTCGCTCGACGGATCCTACTGTGCCAAAGCCAGACTTGCCACTTGTGGAAGTTCGATCCGGCCAAGTACCAAACCATGCAACAGTTCTTCGGCACTACACACGAAGACATCTGGAAGGTGCTCTTCAAGGCCAACGAGACGTGGCCGGCGACGGCCGAAGACCGCAGGCACGACCTGGCCCATCCTGCAAGTGTTGTAAGTTTTTCGTATTTCAAGGTGTACCCTTTACTTGCATACTCAAGGAAGATGTCTAAACTTCCCTATTTGTTTTTTCAGGGCTGGCCAAAGAAGGCGGAGCGGATTCAGTGGCCGGCTCCGCTGCCCGAAGAACTAGCTATCCCTGACGAAGATGTTGGTTCCGGCACCCTATCAAGCGCCGGAGAAGAAGGCCAAGGGGGCCAGGGGTGGTCTCCGCCCTAAGGGAACTTCGGACGTGACGTCCGAAGAGGCCGAAACCCACTCTGTTCCCGCCACCTACGATGAGGAGGAGGAGGGAAGCAATTCTCCCCCTGAGGGGGAAGGAAGAAAAGGGCGGCCTCCATGCATCTGGAGGCAGAGGCTTCCAAGAAGGGGAAGGCCTCCGCCGTGGACAACCCTGCGCGGATATTGACAGCAGCTCAGAGTGGCATCCCAAGGATAAGCCCCTGAATCGTAAGTACTCAAAGACGCACACAAATATCCAGCTTCTTTACTTCATAGTTTTAACATGTTGAATCATGCACTTGCAGTCCGGCTCGTCCCGACCTCGAGCGATCCTCATCTTCGGGAAACTCGCTGGATCCGAAGGTGATGGACAGCGGGTCCCTTCCGGCGGCCTCCTCTCCCAAGACTGTGGAAGACGCTGAAGTGCTGTCCCAAAGGAAACTCCCGGCTCAGGGATGATAGTATGTCTATTATTCTTGGAAGACCTTTTCTTAATACTACAGGGGCTGTTATTGATTGCAACAAAGGCAATGTCACTTTTCATGTTAATGGTAATGAGCATACGGTAAACTTTCCGAGGAAACAACCTTAAGTTCATAGTATCAATTCTATTGGAAAAATTCCATCGATTATATTTGGAGGTTTTGAATTTCCTCTTCCTACTGTCAAGAAGAAATATGATATTCTTATTATTGGGGATGTGCATATCCCCGTTGAGGTAACCTAGTGATATTCGAAATTTCTCCGGTTTCATGATTATCGGAATGAGTTTGTTAACAAGACTTGATCAACCTTGTTAGTGGATTCTTTTTGATGAGCATGAGATGGATGAAACTAGAATCACAAACTTTTGTACCCTCTCTATACTTTCTGTTTAGAAATAAAGTAAAAATAGTATTTTTCTGTCTGTTTCCTGACTTATTCGTGCAATATAAAAATATCCCGAAAATAAAAGTCCTCAGAATGACATGCCAATTTAATATGATTTTTTCGGGAATATTTGAGGACTTACTATGCAAAAATTACCGCGGGAGGAGCTGCCACCTGGCCACGAGGGTGGTGCCCCCCCTAGGGCGCGCCCCCTGCCTCATGGGCCCACGGTGGCCCTCCTCCACTTATCCCAGCACCTATCTTCTTCCTCTGTCTCACACAAACCCGAAAAACCAACTCAAGCACGAGTTCCAGCCACTTTTGCTTTGATTTTCGATCTCCTTGCTCAAAGGACCTCTCGCAAAACTGCTTGGGGAGATTGTTCCTTGGTATGTGACTCCTCCATTAGTCCAATTAGTTTTTTTCTAGTGTTTTATTCTTTGCAAATTTGTGTTGCGTAGGTGACCATGTTCTTGAGCTTGCATGTCAAATTTATATGGTTCCAAGTAGTTCTAATGCTTGATATAGGCTCTAGGCACTTGTAGGAGTAGTTGCTATCAATATTATTGAAGTTAGTTCACTTTGTTTGAAGTTACTAAAAATTTCAGATTATTTCAGACAAATAATGAGGAGATTTTTGAGGGGCTCATCAAGCCAAAGCTCAAAGGAAAAGGCACCGAAGCCTAAGTATAATTTGTCGCGCACCACGGAGATTCGGGCGTGTGAATGGCCTTCCGATGATTTCTTGAGAGCAGCTGGTATCTATGAAGATTTTCATGAATTGGCTCACAATGCAGGCCTCACCGCTTTCCTCCACGACCAATGCGATCAGTATCTCTTACTCACAAATACTTTTGTGCAAAACTTTCATTTTCATTCTAGGAAGTCACCACCTACGGTGAAGTTTCATTTATATGATGAACATAAGGAGATGTCACTTTATGATTTCTGTCGGATTTGTTTAGTCCCTTTTGAGGGCAAGACAGAAGAACCACATCATGATGATGTGGCTGGGTTTATTGATACTATCACTGTAGGAGAAACTAGGAAGGTTTCCGATGCACGAATCACTAGCATACATTTTCCTGTTTTACATTAATTTGCATTATTTGCTAGTCGTTGTTTAATTGGACGCGGAAACTGTGGAAACCTTAGTATCCCTGATATAATTATTCTACACCATGGTTTATACAGTGATAACACTTTTAGTATGGGCGGTATTATTGCTAGACGGTTAAGTATGAACCGTACTAAGGGTCCCATTTTTGGAGGCATCTATGCTACACGCCTAGCTGCACATTTTAGCATACCTATTAGGCATGCTGAGAAGGAAGAAAAGGTGCTGCCCCATGTTTATCTAGATCATAAAAGTATGGTGGCACACGATTTTATTGTTAAGAATAGGGCAGGAGAGCTTAAATATCAATTGTTCTTTAACAAACATCATCCTGAGACTATTATCCTGCCTGCTCCTTCTTTGTTTGATTTGACTGTAGGCACGTACCTTGTTCCGTTGACGGCTATTCACGCCTACCGGAACCCTGCACCAGCCGAGGAGCCAGAACCGGAACCACAGTTTGATCCTTCACGGCAGTCTAACTATCAGTGGGATCCGGAGATGATTGCCAGCCAGTGGCAATCGGAGCCTTCTTCTTCCTCATCATAGTACGACCCCAACAACTATTATTATGGGTATCCGCCAGGCCGGCCGTGGAAATAGACCAACTTAGGCCAAAAGCCTAAGCTTGGGGGAGTACGTATTTCTCACCGACATTACATTTATGTTCACACACACTCATTACTAGATGTCGGTGCTCATACTTTTTCACTGTATCATCCATGCTAGTTTATTTTCCTTTTTATGCTTTCTTCTTGTGTGTTTAATAAACCTTAAGAAAAACCAAAAAAAATTAGTAGTAGTTTATTTTTCTGCTGTAGTAGTAATAATTAAAAAGAAAACCCAAAAATATTTCCCGTTCTTCTTTTGCTTGTTGGGAGCTTTCCTGTGTAAATAGTTTTATTTCTTTTCTTTTCTTTGGGGGTCAGTAGGAGAAGACCATAATTAAATTGTTGAAGTGGCTCTTATATGCATTATTGTTGATTTAACCAAGAGCCCATATTGCCTTGTCTTCTCCTGTTTATTGAATGCTCGCAGATTCTAGCTTAATCCAATGCACGTACACTCTTATTATTATTCACACCGTTCGGTCGTGCAAGTGAAAGGCAATTATGATGATATGTGATGGACTGACTGAGATGAGAAAAGCTGGTATGAACTCGACCTCTTTTGTTTTTGTAAATATGATGAGTCCCTCGTTCTTGATTCAGCTTATTATGAATAAACATGTTTGCAATGACAATTAGAGATCATAGTTGCTTGTGCCATGCTTGATTAGCTATGAGTTATAATGATTTACCTTGTGTGCCAACATGCTATTGAGATGGTTATGATGTGGTATGATGGGGTGGTATCCTCCTTTGAATGATTTAAGTGACTTGACTTGGCACATGTTCACGCATGTAGTTGAAACAAAATCAACATAGCCTTCACGATATTTATGTTCATGGTGGATTATATCCTACTCATGCTTGCATCCAAAGTTTATTAATTTTAATGCATGTACATGGCTGTTATCGCTCTCTAGTTGGTCGGTTCCCAGTCTTTTGCTAGCCTTCACTTGTACTAAGCGGGAATACTGCTTGTGCATCCAATCCCTTAAACCCCAAAGTTATTCCAGATGAGTCCACTATACCTTCCTATATGCGGTATCTACCTGCCGTTCCAAGTAAATTTGTATGTGCCAAACTCTAAACCTTCAAATAAACATTCTGTTTTGTATGCTCGAATAGCTCACGTATCAACCAAGGTTGTCCTTATCTTCTGTGTTAGGCGGGTTATTCTCAAGAGGAGTGGACTCCGCTCCTCACTCACGAGAAAATGGATGGTCACCGGGATGCCCAGTCCCATGCTTTGTGCAAACTAAATCAAAATTAATTGCAAAAAAGGTCCCCCTGGGACCTGATGTATGTTGGAGGCACTCGTTTTTTCGAGCAAGCCATGGATTGATGCTTGTTGGTGGAGGGGGAGTATAAACTTTACCATTCTGTTTGGGAACTGCCTATAATGTGTTTAGCATGGAAGATATCGCCATCTCTTAGTTGTTACGTTGACAATGAAAAGTATACCGCTCAAAATACAATTTATCTCTATTTCAAAACCGAGCTCTGGCACCTCTACAAATCCCTGCTTCCCTCTATGAAGGGCCTATCCATTTAGTTTTATGTTGAGTCATCACCCGCTTATTAAAAAGCACTAGCTGGAGAGCACAGCTGTCATTTGCATTCATCACTGTTAATTTATATTGGGTATGACTATGATTGGATCTCTTTTACCATGAATTACAATGTCTAGTCATTCCTTGATCTTTAAAGGTGCTCTGCATTTATGTTTTGCGGTCTCAGAAAGGGCTAGCGAGATACCATCCTATTATATCATATTATGATTGTTTTGAGAAAGTGTTGTCATCCGAGATTTATTATTAAGACTTGCTAGTTGATTATGCTATTGATATGAGTAATTATGAGACCTGAGAATTATTGCAAATGTGGTTAGTTATGATCTATGCTGAAAACTTGAATGCTGGCTTGACATAGTTACAATAACAAGAGCAAACAGAGTTTGTAAAAGTTTTTCTTTCTTTCTTTCAGTTTGTCAACTGAATTGCTTGAGGACAAGCAAGGGTTTAAGCTTGGGGGAGTTGATACGTCTCTGTCGTATCTACTTTTCCAAACACTTTTGCCCTTGTTTTGGACTCTAACTTGTATGATTTGAATGGAACTAACCCGGACTGACGTTGTTTTCAGAAGAATTGCAATGGTGTTGTTTTATGTGCAGAAAACAAATATTCTCGGAATGACCTGAAACTCCACGGAGCATCTAGAAATAATAATAACAAATCCTCGCCAAAGATAAAGACCAGGGGGCCGACACCCTTCTCACGAGGGTGGGGGCGCCCCCCCTAGGGCGCGCCCCCTACCTCGTGGGCCCCCTGGATGCCCTCCGACGCCAACTCCAACTCTATATATTTGCTTTCGGAGAGAAAAAAATCAGAGAGAAGAAATCATCGCATTTTACGATACGGAGCCGCCGCCAAGCTCTAAAACCTGTCGGGAGGGCTGATCTGGAGTCCGTTCGGGGCTCCGGAGAGGGGGATTCGTCGCCCTCGTCGTCATCAACCATCCTCCGTCACTAATTTCATGATGCTCACCGCCGTGCGTGAGTAATTCCATCATAGGCTTACTAGACGGTGATGGGTTGGATGATATTTATCATGTAATCGAGTTAGTTTTGTTAAGGTTTGATCCCTAGTATCCATTATGTTATGAGATTGATGTTGCTATGACTTTGCTATGCTTAATGCTTGTCACTAGGGCTCGAGTGCCATGATTTCAGATCTGAACCTATTATGTTTTCATGAATATATGTGAGTTCTTGATCTTATCTTGCAAGTCTATAGTCACCTACTATGTGTTATGATCCGGCAACCCCGAAGTGACAATAATCGGGACCACTCCCGGTGATGACCATAGTTTGAGGAGTTCATGTATTCACTATGTGCTAATGCTTTGTTTCGGTTCTCTATTAAAAGGAGTGTTGGAAATATGCCCTAGAGGCAATAATAAATAAGTTATTATTATATTTCTTTGTTCATGATAATAGTCTTTTATTCATGCTATAACTGTATTATCCGGAAATCGTAATACACGTGTAAATACATAGACCACAATATGTCCCTAGTGAGCCTCTAGTTGACTAGCTCGTTGTGATCAACAGATAGTCATGGTTTCCTGGCTATGGACATTGGATGTCGTTGATAACGGGATCACATCATTAGGAGAATGATGTGATGGACAAGACCCAATCCTAAGACTAGCACAAAAGATCGTGTAGTTCATTTGCTAGAGCTTTGCCAATGTCAAGTATCTCTTCCTTTGACCATGAGATCGTGTAACTTCTGGATACCGTAGGAGTGCTTTGGGTGTATCAAATGTCACAACGTAACTGGGTGACTATAAAGGTGCACTACAGGTATCTCCGAAAGTATCTATTGTTTTATACGGATCGAGACTGGGATTTGTCACTCCGTGTAAACGGAGAGGTATCTCTGGGCCCACTCGGTAGGACATCATCATATGCGCAATGTGACCAAGGAGTTGATCACGGGATGATGTGTTACGGAACGAGTAAAGTGACTTGCCGGTAACGAGATTGAACAAGGTATTGGATACCGACGATCGAGTCTCGGGCAAGTAACATACCGATAGACAAAGGGAATTGAATACGGGATCGATTGAGTCCTTGACATCGTGGTTCATCCGATGAGATCATCGTGGAACATGTGGGAGCCAACATGGGTATCCAGATCCCGCTGTTGGTTATTGACCGGAGAACGTCTCGGTCATGTCTGCATGTCTCCCGAACCCGTATGGTCTACACACTTAAGGTTCGATGACGCTAGGGTTATAAAGGAAGCTTGTATGTGGTTACCGAATGTTGTTCGGAGTCCCGGATGAGATCCCGGACGTCACGAGGAGTTCCGGAATGGTCCGGAGGTAAAGATTTATATATAGGAAGTCCTGTTTCGGCCATCGGGACAAGTTTCGGGGTCATCGGTATTGTACCGGGACCACCAGAAGGGTCCCGGGGGCCCACCGGGTGGGGCCACCTGCCCCGGGGGGCCACATGGGCTGTAGGGGGTGCGCCTTGGCCTACATGGGCCAAGGGCACCAGCCCCAAGAAGCCCATGCGCCTAGGGAACCCTAGAGGGAAGAGTCCTCAAGGGGGAAGGCACCTCCGAGGTGCCTTGGGGAGGATGGACTCCTCCCCCCCTCTTGGCCGCCGCACCAGATGCCATCTGGAGGCTGGCCGCCGCCCCTTGGGGTGGGAAACCCTAAAGGGGGCGCAGCCCTCCCCTTCCCCTATATATATGAGGCCTAGGGGCTGCCCATGACACGCGATTTGATCTCTCGTTGGTGCAGCCCTGCCCCTCTCCCTCCTCCTCTTCTCCCATGGTGCTTGGCGAAGCCCTGCGGGATTGCCACGCTCCTCCACCACCACCACGCCGTTGTGCTGCTGTTGGATGGAGTCTTCCTCAACCTCTCCCTCTCTCCTTGCTGGATCAAGGCGTGGGAGACGTCACCGGGCTGTACGTGTGTTGAACGCGGAGGTGTCGTCCGTTCGGCACTTGATCATCGGTGATTTGAATCACGACGAGTACGACTCCATCAACCCCGTTCACTTGAACGCTTCCGCTTAGCGATCTACAAGGGTATGTAGATGCACTCCCTTTCTACTCGTTGCTGGTCTCTCCATAGATAGATCTTGGTGACACGTAGGAAAATTTTTGAATTTCTGCTACGTTCCCCAACAGTGGCATTATGAGCTAGGTCTATTGCGTAGATTCTTTGCACGAGTAGAACACAAAGTAGTTGTGGGCGTTGATGTTGTTCAATATGCTTACCGTTACTAGTCCAATCTTGTTTCGACGGTATTGTGGGATGAAGCGGCCCGGACCGACCTTACACGTACTCTTACGTGAGACAGGTTCCACCGATTGACATGCACTTGGTGCATAAGGTGGCTAGCGGGTGCCAGTCTCTCCCACTTTAGTCGGAACGGATTCGATGAAAAGGGTCCTTATGAAGGGTAAATAGCAATTGGCATATCACGTTGTGGTCTTGCGTAGGTAAGAAACGTTCTTGCTAGAAACCCATAGCAGCCACGTAAAACATGCAACAACAATTAGAGGACGTCTAACTTGTTTTTGCAGGGTATGCTATGTGATGTGATATGGCCAAAGGATGTGATGAATGAATATATGTGATGTATGAGATTGATCATGTTCTTGTAATAGGATTCATGACTTGCATGTCGATGAGTATGACAACCGGCAGGAGCCATATGAGTTGTCTTTATTTTTTGTATGACCTGCGTGTCATTGAAGAACGCCATGTAAAATACTTTACTTTATTGCTAAATGCGTTAGTCATAGAAGTAGAAGTAGTCGTTGGCGTGACAACTTCATGAAGACACGATGATGGAGATCATGATGATGGAGATCATGGTGTCATGCCGGTGACAAGATGATCATGGAGCCCCGAAGATGAAGATCAAAGGAGCTATATGATATTGGCCATATCATGTCACTACTCTATTTGATTGCATGTGATGTTTATCATGTTTATGCATCTTGTTTGCTTAGAACGACGGTAGTAAATAAGATGATCCCTTACAACAATTTCAAGAAGTGTTCTCCCCTAACTGTGCACCGTTTCTACAGTTCGTCGCTTCTAAGCATCACGTGATGATCGGGTGTGATGGATTCTTACGTTCACATACAACGGGTGTAAGACAGTTTTACACAGCGAAAACACTTAGGGTTAACTTGACGAGCCTAGCATGTACAGACATGGCCTCGGAACACGGAGACCGAAAGGTCGAGCATGAGTCGTATAGTAGATACGATCAACATGAAGATGTTCACCGATGTTAACTAGTCCGTCTCACGTGATGATCGGACACGGGCTAGTTGACTCGGATCATGTGATCACTTAGATGACCAGAGGGATGTCTATCTAAGTGGGAGTTCATAAGATGAACTTAATTATCCTGAACATAGTCAAAAGACCTTTTGCAAATTATGTCGTAGCTCGCGCTTTAGTTCTACTGTTTTAGATATGTTCCTAGAGAAAATATAGTTTGAAAGTTGAAAGTAGCAATTATGCGGACAGTAGAAAGCTTATGTCCTTAATGCACTGCTCAGTGTGTTGAACCTCGAACGTTGTCTGTGGATGTTGCGAACATCTGACATACACGTTTTGATAACTACGTGATAGTTCAGTTAAACGGTTTAGAATTGAGGCATCAAAGATTTTTTTGAAACATCGCGAAACATATGAGATGTTTTGAGGGCTGAAATTGGGATTTCAGGCTCGTGCCCATGTCAAGAGGTATAAGACCTCCGACGATTTTCTTAGCCTGCAAACTAAGGGAGAAAAGCTCAATCGTTGAGCTTGTGCTCAGATTGTCTGAGTGCAAACAATCACTTGAATCGAGTGGGAGTTGATCTTCCAGATGAGATAGTGATGTTTCCCCAAAGTCATTGCCACCAAGCTGCTAGAGCTTCGTGATGAACTATAACATATCAAGGATAGAGATGATGATCCTTGAGGTATTTGCGTTGTTTGACATCGCGAAAGTAGAAATCAAGAAGGAGCATCAATTGTTGATGGTTGATGAAACCACTAGTTTCAAGAAGGGCAAGGGAAAGAAGGGATACTTCATGAAACGGCAAATCAGCTGCTGCGCCAATGAAGAAACCCGAGGTTGAACCCAAACCCGAGACTAAGTGCTTCTATAATAAGGGGAACAACCACTGGAGCAGGATTACCCTAGATACTTGGTAGATGAGAAGGCTGGCAAGGTCGATAGAAGTATATTGGATATACATTATGTTAATGTGTACTTTACTAGTACTCCTAGTAGCACCAGGGTATAAGATACCGGTTCGGTTGCTAAGTGTTAGTAACTCGAAATAAAAGCTACGGAATAAAATGGAGACTGGCTAAAGGTGAGCTGACGATATGTGTTGGAAGTGTTTCCAAGTTTGATGTGATCTAACATCGCACGCTCCCTCTACCATCAAGATTAGGATTAAACCTGAATAAGTGCTCTTGCACCTAAAGGAATGGTTTATTGAATTTTGATCGTAGGGATACACATTTTCATGCCAAAGGATATAAGATAGTAATGATAGTACCACTTACTTGTGGCACTGCCATGTAAGTCATAATGGTATAAAACGCATGAAGAAGCTCCATGTTGATGGATCTTTGGACTCACTCGTTTTAGAAAAGTTTGAGACATGCGAACCATGTCTATCGGTGTATACGCATGAAGAAACTCCATACAGATGGATCGTTTGGACTCACTTGATTATGAATCACTTGAGATATGCAAATCATACCACATGGGCAAGATGACTGAAAAGCCTCGTTTTCAGTAAGATGGAACAAGATAGCAACTTATTGGAAGTAACACATTTTGATGTGTGCAGTCCAATGAGTGCTGAGGCATGCAGTGAATATCGTTATGTTCTTACTTCACAGATGATTCGAGTAGATGTTGAGAATATTTACTTAATGAAACACAAGTCTGAATTATTGAATGGTTCAAGTAATTTCAGAGTGGAGTAGAAGATCATTGTGACAAGAGGATAAAATGTCTATGATATGATCATAGAGATGAATATCTGAATTACGAGTTTGGCACAGAATTAAGACATTGTAGAAATTGTTTCACAACTGATACAGCCTGGAACACCATAGTGTGATGGTGTGTCCGAACATCATAACTGCACCCTATTGGATATGATGCATACCATGATGTCTCTTATCAAATTACCACAATAGTTTATGGGTTAGGCATTAGAGACAACCACATTCACTTTAAATAGGGCACCACGTAATTCCGTTGAGACGACACCGTTTAGAGAAACCTAAGCTGTCATTTCTTAAAAGTTTGGGACTGCGACGCTTATGTGAAAAAGTTTCAGGTTGATAAGCTCGAACCCAAAGCGGATAAAATGCATCTTCATAGGACACCCAAAACAGTTGGGTATACCTCCTAATTCAAATCCGAAAGCAATATGGATTGTTTCTAGAATCGGGTCCTTTCTCGAGGAAAAGTTTCTCTCGAAAGAATTGAGTGGGAGGATGGTGGAGACTTGATGAGGTTATTGAACCGTCTCTTCAACTAGTGTGTGACAGGGCACAGGGAGTTGTTCCTGTGGCACCTACACCAATTGAAGTGGAAGCTTATGATATTGATCATGAAACTTCGGATCAAGTCACTCCCAAACCTCGTAGGATGACAAGGATGCGTACTACTTCAGAGTGGTACGTAATCCTGTCTTGGAAGTCATGTTGCTGGACAACAATGAACCTACGAGCTATGGAGAAGCGATGGTGGGCCCGGATTCCGATAAATGGCTTGAGGCCATAAAATCCGAGAGAGGATCCATGTATGTGTAGACTTTGGCAGAACGGCTCGATGGTCGTAAGGCTAATGAGTACAGATGGATTTCAAAAGGAAGACGGACAATGATGGTAAATGTCACCATTAAGAAAGCTCGACTTGTCGTTAAGATGTTTTCCGACAAGTTCAAGGAGTTGACTACGATGAGATTTTCTCACTCGTAGCGATGCTAAGAGTCTGTTGGAATTATATTAGCGATTACTGCATTATTTATGAAATCTTGCAGATAGGATGTCAAAACATTGTTTCCTCGGCGATTTTAATGAGGAAAGGTTGTATGTGATACAACCGGAAGGTTTTGTCAATCCCGAAAGATGCTAATAAGTATGCAAAGCTCCAGCGATCCTTCTAAGGACTGGAGTAAGCATCTCGGAGTTGGAATGTACACTTTGATGAGATGATCAAAGATTTTGGGTTTGTACAAAGTTTTATGAAAAACTTGTATTTCCAAAGAAGTGAGTGGGAGCACTATAGAATTTCTGATGAGTATTTGTTGATCAGAAATGATGTAGAATTTCTAGAAAGCATATAGGGTTATTTGAAAGGTGTTTTTCAATAGAAAACCTGGATTAAGCTACTTGAACATTGAGCATCAAGATCTATAAGGATAGATCAAAACGCTTAATAGTATTTTCAAATTAGCACATACCTTGACATGATCTTGAAGGTGTTCAAGATGGACCAGTCAAAGAAGGAGTTCTTGCCTGAATTGTAAGGTACGAAGTTAAGACTTAAAGCTAGACCACGGCAGAATAGAGAGAAAGGACGAAGGTCGTCCCCTATGCTTAAAACGTAGGCTCTTCAGTATGCTATGCTGTGTACTGCACCTGAAGTGTGCCTTGCCATGAGTCAGTCAAGGGGTACAAGAGTGATCCAAGAATGGCTCACAGGACAGCGGTCAAAGTTATCCTTAGTAACTAGTGGACTAAGGAATTTTCTCGATTATGGAGGTGGTAGAAGAGTTCGTCGTAAAGGGTTATGTCGATGCAAGCTTGACACCTATCCGGATAGCTCTGAGTAGAGAGACCGGATACATATAATGGAGCAATAATTTAGAATAGCTCCAAGTAGAACAGTTATTTGGAATAGCTCCAAATAGAGCGTGGTAGCTGCATCTAGGAGATGACATAGAGATTTGTAAAGCACACACGGATCTGAAAGGTTCAGACC
This sequence comes from Triticum dicoccoides, assembly GCF_002162155.2. Lineage (NCBI taxonomy): Eukaryota > Viridiplantae > Streptophyta > Magnoliopsida > Poales > Poaceae > Triticum > Triticum dicoccoides. Next base: position 547,169,291 of record NC_041380.1, on the reverse strand, counting down.
CGTTGACTAAAACCTCTCTCACAAGCAACATGATCAAACCTAAAACTCATTGAGTATTAATCACATAGTGATGTGAACTAGACTACTGATTCTAGTAAACTCTTGGGTGTTAGTCACATGGCGATGTGACCTATGAGTGTTAATCACATGGCGATGTGAACTAGATTATTGACTCTAGTGCAAGTGGGAGACTGTTGGAAATATGCCCTAGAGGCAATAATAAATAAGTTATTATTATATTTCTTTGTTCATGATAATAGTCTTTTATTCATGCTATAACTGTATTATCCGGAAATCGTAATACACGTGTGAATACATAGACCACAATATGTCCCTAGTGAGCCTCTAGTTGACTAGCTCGTTGTGATCAACAGATAGTCATGGTTTCCTGGCTATGGACATTGGATGTCGTTGATAACGGGATCACATCATTAGGAGAATGATGTGATGGACAAGACCCAATCCTAAGACTAGCACAAAAGATCGTGTAGTTCATTTGCTAGAGCTTTGCCAATGTCAAGTATCTCTTCCTTTGACCATGAGATCGTGTAACTCCTGGATACCGTAGGAGTGCTTTGAGTGTATCAAACGTCACAACGTAACTGGGTGACTATAAAGGTGCACTACAGGTATCTCCGAAAGTATCTATTGTTTTATGCGGATCGAGACTGGGATTTGTCACTCCGTGTAAACGGAGAGGTATCTCTGGGCCCACTCGGTAGGACATCATCATATGCACAATGTGACCAAGGAGTTGATCACGGGATGATGTGTTACGGAACGAGTAAAGTGACTTGCCGGTAACGAGATTGAACAAGGTATTGGATACCGACGATCGAGTCTCGGGCAAGTAACATACCGATAGACAAAGGGAATTGAATACGGGATCGATTGAGTCCTTGACATCGTGGTTCATCCGATGAGATCATCGTGGAACATGTGGGAGCCAACATGGGTATCCAGATCCCGCTGTTGGTTATTGACCGGAGAACGTCTCGGTCATGTCTGCATGTCTCCCGAACCCGTAGGGTCTACACACTTAAGGTTCGATGACGCTAGGGTTATAAAGGAAGCTTGTATGTGGTTACCGAATGTTGTTCGGAGTCCCGGATGAGATCCCGGACGTCACGAGGAGTTCCGGAATGGTCCGGAGGTAAAGATTTATATATAGGAAGTCCTGTTTCGGCCATCGGGACAAGTTTCGGGGTCATCGATATTGTACCGGGACCACCGGAAGGGTCCCGGGGGCCCACCGGGTGGGGCCACCTGCCCCGGGGGGCCACATGGGCTGTAGGGGGTGCGCCTTGGCCTACATGGGCCAAGGGCACCAGCCCCAAGAAGCCCATGCGCCTAGGGAACCCTAGAGGGAAGAGTCCTCAAGGGGGAAGGCACCTCCGAGGTGCCTTGGGGAGGATGGACTCCTCCCCCCCTCTTGGCCGCCGCACCAGATGCCATCTGGAGGCTGACCGCCGCCCCTTGGGGTGGGAAACCCTAAAGGGGGCGCAGCCCTCCCCTTCCCCTATATATATGAGGCCTAGGGGCTGCCCATAACACGCGATTTGATCTCTCGTTGGTGCAGCCCTGCCCCTCTCCCTCCTCCTCTTCTCCCATGGTGCTTGGCGAAGCCCTGCGGGATTGCCACGCTCCTCCACCACCACCACGCTGTTGTGCTGCTGTTGGATGGAGTCTTCCTCAACCTCTCCCTCTCTCCTTGCTGGATCAAGGCGTGGGAGACGTCACCGGGCTGTACGTGTGTTGAACGCGGAGGTGTCGTCCGTTCGGCACTTGATCATCGGTGATTTGAATTACGACGAGTACGACTCCATCAACCCCGTTCACTTGAACGCTTCCGCTTAGCGATCTACAAGGGTATGTAGATGCACTCCCTTTCTACTCGTTGCTGGTCTCTCCATAGATAGATCTTGGTGACACGTAGGAAATTTTTTGAATTTCTGCTACGTTCCCCAACAAGGAGGCCTTAATATCCCTTAGTTTCTAATAGGACCCCGCTGCCACGGGAGAGTAGGACAAAACATGTCATGCAAGTTCTTTTCCATAAGCACGTATGACTATATACGGAATACATGCCTACATTACATTGATGAATTGGAGCTAGTTCTGTTTCACCCTGTGTTATGACTGTTACATGATGAACCGCATCCGGCATAATTATCCATCACTTATCCGGTGCCTACGAGTTTTCCATATACTGGTTCTCGCTTGTTTACTTTCCCGGTTCTACTGTTACAATCACTACAAAATACCAAAAACATTACTTTTGTTGTCTTTACTTTTGTTGCTGCTACCACCACTATCATATTACTTTGCTACTAAACACTTTGATGTAGATACTAAGTTTCCAGGTGTGGTTGAATTGACAACTCAGCTGCTAATACTTGAGAATATTCTTTGGCTCCCCTTGTGTCGAATCAATAAATTTGGGTTGAATACTCTACCCTCGAAAGCTGTTGCGATCCCCTATACTTGTGGGTTATCATCGACAAAGACCACTACTTCACCCTGCCTCGGGATAGGAGGATTCTCTGTTCCTAGAACTCGCCATCGAATCTCAGTTTTTTTGGGCAAAGTGCCAATATTGACCATTCCGTTCAACTGTTCTTCGGTAACCCGGGAAGGAGCCCAATTGCAAGCATAAAACTGTTTGGCCATTACGAATAAAAAGTTGAAAAGGAAATACCGGTTTACAAATCATTCATGGTGGTACGCAAGGTGTGACGGAATAAAGATATACAACTATGTAAAATTGCGTAGACCGGAGGCTGATACAATAATGAATGACAGGTCATATCAGAACAAAGGTATACACATGTTGTTAAACCGGATTATAACAATGGATGTAGAAGGGTTTGCCGGTTTACCAGGGGACTAATGGTATGTGATAGGTTGTTCTTACAAAGGTAAACCGCCTATGTGGTAAAGAGGATACAGATCCAAGATAAAAGTGACTAAGTAAGGTGAAACAGGTTCCACAAGGGGACATGGAAATTTTGGATCTACTAAAAGACAGGAAAGCAAAAATATTTTGACCTAAAAGGGTTGGACCCAAAGCAGTTCGTAATGGTTCAGATCAGTTTTTCGCATACAAAAGGTTTGTTGTGGTAGCGGAAAGTAAACCATTACGAGCAATATATCAAGCTTGAAGTTTTTTATCCATAGATAAGGAGGAATAGGGAAGAGCCGCACTGGAGCCCTGATGAACTTTAATGAACTGCGAAGAACGAGGGAACCCTAAACAGATCTACAAAGGGGGGAAGGGAAAGACTTACAAAGACTGATGGAAGCAACGAAGAAGCGCCCCAGCTTTCTGGCGCAACCAGGTTGATGCAGCGGTCGGCGGAGAGAGGAGGCAAAGCTCGGTGGCGGCGGCGGCGCTCAGGTACAGAAATGTCGCAAGGAGGAAGAAGAGCTGAAGGAGACGAAGGGGAAAAAGAGAAGGGCCCGTGGTCCTATTTATAAGGTGAACTGATAAGCGATAGGCGCATAAATCGAGGAGCTGGAAATGGATAGTTAATAAGGATGTCGCCTCGAGGGTTGAACGTTCATTAATGAAGGATATCTTTGGCCTCAACGGGTAGATGATGTCATAATGATTTATTGTGGATTTAAAGGATGACGTCATGGCGATTTACCAGATTTATAGAAGGTACCAGGGCAAGAATTTTTCTAAGTATTGAAGATTGACATGAACAAGTTCAAATCAATCTGGGGCCTAATGTTGGGGATATGGTTACTGGAGGTAAACCGGCTAGGAGTGTCCGGGTTAGCTCCATGAAGATAGAAGCCCATGAAGATATGAAGATGGTGGCGCTTTACGAATACCCAAGGCCCAAGGGCGGGTTAAAGCCTGTAGATGTGAACTGACTTTATCATATAAACTTGTATTGTAAGTTAGAGGAATAGAGACCGAGTCGGGCACCTCTATGACCCGGCCTCGGGACTCTGTAAACCGGCAGGTGTCAACCTATGTATATAAAGGGACGACCCGGCCGCGGTTTGAGGACGAGGACAACAACTCGAGAGCTAGGCAAAGCGGATTCGCTCCCTAGTCATTGAAACCCTAGCAATACCAATCACAACTAGACGTAGGCTTTTACCTTCATCGAAGGGGCCGAACTAGTATAAAACCCCTCGTGTCCCCTTGTCCAGTTTAACCCCTTTAAGCTAACCCGTAGCGATGGCTCCACGACTAAGTCCTTTCACGAGGACATCTGCCGTGACAAACCCATGACAGTACTCGATCGATTCGTTATCCTTTGGGTGCTCGACCTTCGACCTGTACGCCTACCACCTCCGCCTGACTTTTGCCTCGGGCGAATATGTCTGCTCCATCGCCCAAAGGAGATACTCGATAAACTAGAAGGACTGCGGCGTGACTGCCGCCGAGGAGTACATCACCGCCATCATCGCCGTTGTCTCGCTCTTTCACATACATTGCCACATGACCCTCACCGTCCTCGAAATCTCCCACTCATTGTCAAACCAAGTAAGGATCTCCTTTAACCTGGCTAACTTTGTCTGGTCGCTGCCGGCGGTCTGCCAGATTCGCTGCTGCATCCCCTCCATAGATGTCCTCCTGAGTGGTCCGGTGCTAGCTTGGGAAGATGGGAGGAGAGACGGTGGTCTTGCAATAGAGAAGAGGGAGAGGCGAGACGGTGGTTTTGGAATGGAGATGATGGAGAGGAGAAGTTCCCTTGCCTTTCGGTCGCTGACAGGTGGGCCCCACGCTTGGTGGGACCCATGTGTCAGTGTCTCAATGGCCGGATGGGCTATGTCAGGGGATCCTCGTCCGAGGAGAGAGGAGGTGGTTTTGTAATGGAGAAGAGGGAGAGGCGAGACGGTGGTTTTGGAATGGAGATGATGGAGAGGAGAGGAGGTGGTTTTGCAATGGAGAAGAGGGAGAGGAGCGTGCGGCGGCGATTTACGATTGGACGAGAGGGCCGGCGCGCTGTGACTGGATCAAAATCAAAATCAATTTACCCTTCAATTAAGAAAGCGGCCCCACATTAACTAGTCTCCCTTTTATTCTAGGTCATAATTGACCATGATTTTCGCAAATAAAATATATGTTATATCTTGCAAAAATAATATAATTTGAAAGTACATCCAGATATGAACCAAACGATACAATTTTTTGTGACATGCATTCACATTTTGCTTGTCAAATACAGTACGTGGTCAAACTTTGACCCAAAATACGCAAAACAAAAAAAATACTTCCAAGGCCAGCGCCGCTCTTCCGCTCTTCTCCTCTTAAACCACCGCCGCTCCTCTCCTGTTCCAATCTAAATCCAGTGCCGCTCCTCTCCTCTTCCATTTCAAAACCACCGCCCCTCCTCTCTTGTTCCAATCCAAAACCAGCGTCGCTCCTCTCCCGTTCCAAACCAAAACCAGCGCTGCTCCTCTCCTCTTCCATTCAAAAACCACCGCCGGTGAGTGAAGGTGTTGTGGAGAAGTAGATCGATGGAGGAGTACAACCGATACGCGAGGATCGCAGACGGCGACCCTGCGAAGCTAGCTAGGATGTTGGAGATACAGTCTTGGTTTGACAACAAGGACCAACTAGCAGCGACGGTGACATCCATGGCCAAATATCTGCAACAAAGCGAAAAGGCGGCGATACTCCCGGAGGGAGTCGCGCGGGAGTACATAGAGCTGCTCCTCTGGGCCATGGAGCAAACAGATTCACCAACCGTGAGGGAGCGGTGGTGGGAGTATCGATCCCAGATGGAGCATCCACCAGAGATTGAAGGATCGAGCATCTACAGTGTGCCGTTTGTGAGGGTGACGTGCCAGAGCGAGCCGGTGGAGTCTTCGTCGATCGAACCCAACTGCAACAGGAGAAATACAGTTGGCCCGACGATGCTTCCTCGCCATCCTCTCCCTCGCCGTTCACATAGTCTCACGGGGCGGATGTCTGCCGCCGAGGAATAGTCGGGCAGGTTGTGAATTGTCAGGAGGAGCTTAGGGTTATTAGTATTTGCAGGTTGTGAATTGTGTTTTGTGTTGTGTATTTTGAGAGTACTTTCAGATATGAATGTATTTTGAATTTCAGATTTGCAGTATTGAGCATATGAAGTATTTTATGAATTCTAGAGATCTATTTTTAGAACTTAAAAAATGTAGTTTCATAGGAGTATAAAAGTGCATACAATGTGATCTCAGAGAAGAAACTGCAAGTTTCAGTTTCAGATAAGAAACTCCAAGTTCAGTTTCAGATAAGAAACTGCAACTTTCATAGGCAGATCATTTATATTAACACGGCCTTTTCAAACAGGGTTAGCATCATGCTGGAAGTTTTATTCATGATCGAAACTGGAACTACCAGCCAGTTAACATCATGCTGATCAACATTCATGCATAGCACATCTTCATATGATGCACAGTCAAAAAGATATGCTATTTTCAAAATGCCCACACAATGTCGAGTGTGTGAAAAACAGAGAAACCGAGGGACAAAGTTTTGGCAAGTGTGGGGCGTGGTGTGTGTAGATGACAATTGGGACCCACATGTCAATAAAGGCAGAGGCAAAATTTTGGAGATATTTTCTCTGCACAAGTGGAATCGAACCCGGGCAGAACAGCTGTCGGGTAGTGTCACTCGGCCACTGGGCTAGTTCAGTTGTTTCGTTAGTAATAAGGCACTTCCTCAGGTTGTCGGGTCTCCTCCTGCGTCTTTGTGCGCTCACCGCGACGCCGCTGTCTGCCATTGTGAACATGCTAAACAAACGAGAGGAATCTGGAGAGGACTGTACGTAGAGAGGCGGACAGTCGGGACTCACTAGGTCTATGGCCGTACACAAGCAAGTGCCTCATTGAAAAAACACTTCCTCCTAATGCTATACTGATGTTGGGGCCCACGGATTTGTCAACATAGTTACATTTTTTTAGGTGCTTCAACGTAGTTACTATAGGAGATAGATTCACAACGAAGCCGGGCATGTATCATTTATTATCACTGGGGCAGCAAGTATTAGCTGGGTTTTGGGCTACCCCGTCTAGGCTTTCTTTTTTTAACATTCGCAGCCCACGACCTCGGATGGGAGGTCCATAAGGCTGTTTGTAGTTTCTTGAGGGCCGTCATGTATCGACCGGCCTATGGACCTCCCATCCGAGGTTTTAGTTTTTCTGAAACATCGGCAGCCCATTTATGTATTTTTTTTTGAAGAAAACGCAGAGGTCTGTTTTATTTTTCTATATAAGAATAGGAACGCCTGGTCCAACTTATGTTTCCCTTCTAACTATATTATATATATTTAAATTATTTTATATGTTATTACATATTATTGTTATTGTCATCATATATTTAACAGATACTTACATATGTAAAAAAAAATATCCCACATCTTGTTAACTTATAAAAATAATTTCTTAACAAAAAAATCCTGGATTTTTTTGGCAATGAAAATCCTGGTGATTGTGTACAAAAGCTTGGTAAGATTTAAGGACCAATGTAATAATAAATCACTTGTTATTCAAATATATATATAATATATAGGAAAATGGTTGTGTACTCCTGGGAGTACGTACTCTCGCTCCTCATATACCATATAGATGAATCTTTTATAGCTTATTATTATTTTTAATATACTTAATTAATAATTACTAGATACCCTAAAATGGATTTGATGGAAAAAAAATCATGTGTGCCTCATATTTTTAGAGGTTTACATATATACTGATTAATTTGTACCTGAAAAAGGTATATTGCAAAAAGTAGGTCGTAAATGATATTTTTTTTCAACAAAACTTGTATTGAGGTATCTTAGAATATTTAATTAAGTATATTGAGAATGATAAGGGGTAAATCAATGC
>NC_041380.1:547158270-547160944 GCF_002162155.2 Triticum dicoccoides | reverse complement strand
CCAACATTATAATTAGAATGAGCCCAGCAAAATCGTGTATTTCGAGAAAGTGCAAATGGTCTGTAATTTTTTAGGAAAAGGAAAAACATAAATAGGCCGCATGGATGTTACATTATTTGTTCACCCAGCCCAGCTAATGGACTGTAATTCAAAGAAAAAGATCAAATGGACTGTAAATTCTATCCCGCAAAAAAGATTGTAAATTCTTAAAAATTGGGTTGAATACGTGCCACATTTTTGGAGACTGGAATGTGGGCCAATAGGCCGAAGCCAATGCAAGTCCTTGTCAACTTAGTCAACAAATGATTCTGACATCGTTAGCCGTTCGATTTACATCCAACGACCAGCATCCATTTTCAATCTCTCGTCTTCTTCCTCCAGCGCCGCCGGGACCACCTGCTCCCTCCTCCTGCTGCTAGCAGCTCTGCTTAGCACGCTTCGATGTGAAGCGCTACTCCACTGTTGGCCAGGCCATCCCTCCACCCCTCCACACGTCCTGTTCTTCTCCACCAACTGTCAACCACACCGCACCGGAACCAGTTAACCCTCGTACACCTCTCCGTCTGTGACTCTACTCCCGCGTCTTCCCATCTCCGGCTCGTTGCTGTCCAGGGCCTCGCCGTCGTCCACCACCTTGGATGCGCTCGGCGTGGAGTGGTCAACGTGGTCAACAAACGACACCATCGGAAGTAGACTGTGCGTGGAGAGGCTGACAGCTGGGTCCATGGCCGCACGCAGGGAAATGCCTCCTTATTACGCGCAAAATAATGATTCCTCCACCTGATAGCTGGGACCCACCGGAAGGGCCTTTGTATTTCACGAAAAAACATTCCCACCGCTGACAGGTCGGACCCACCAGCTATATCTTCGCACGCAAGGAAGTGCCTCCTTATTACGCACAAAAAATGAATACTCCCCCTGCTAGTTGGGACCCACCTTGGTGGGAGGCTGACTTATGGGCCTACTAAGTTGACGGGGACGGAGTGCTTTGTCAACTTAGTCAATATGAACGATTCTAGCTCCAGTGACCGTACGATGTCCATCCAACGGCCATAGTGCTTCTTCAACCTCTGGTCTTGTTGCTCCAGCCGCCCAAAGTAGCATCGGTCGTGCCGCATGCTCCTGCCTCCCGTGGTCGGCTGTGCTACCGCGGAGGCCTCACCGCCCCCTACTATTTTCACCACTGGCCAGGCCATCCCTCTACTCACCCACACACCCTGTTATTTTGCGGCGACGGCAGCCTCACACCGCAGCGAACCAGTAAACCCTCGTACTCCTCTACGCGTGGGCATCCAGTGCCGCGTCTTCCCCGGCTCTGCGTCGTCCCCTTCCTAGGCCTCACCGTCATCCACCGCCCTGGTGCTCTCGGTACAGCGTGGTCAACGTGGTCAAGGAACGGCTTCCATCAGACGTGGACTGTACGTGGAGAGGCTGACAGCTGGGTCCACGGCCGCAGCAAGGAAGTGCCTCCTTATTACGCGCAAAATAATTATTCCTCCACCTGACAGCGGGGACCCACCGGATGGGCTACCGTATGTCACGAAAAAAACATTTCCCCCTGACTGTTGGGACCCACCAGCAACATCTTCGCACGCAAGGAAGTGCGTCCGGGCAAACAAATACCGATTCGCCTCCCTGACTGCTGGGACCCAACAGCTACATCTTCGCACGCAAGGAAGTGCCTGACAGTCGGGACCCACCTGGTCGAAGCGTACGTAGCGTTGTCATTCTGGTCGCGAATGTGTACGTACATACTGGTCGATGTAGAGGCGCGCACGTGTCGTAGCAGAGGCGCGCACATAGCATGTACACATACGTACAGCGGCCAGGGTGCAAGAAAGTAAATACAGCCACGTACGTACACACGGGCGGGGTCTCGAACGCCTACTTAAATGTACGTACGGCCAGGGATCGTGTACATGGCTGGGTCGGAACAGAGAAACAGCGTCGTCGTCGTGTTCATGGGGAGCCAACCAGCTGGGTCAGAACGGAATGCGTCGTCGTGTTCATCGGGAGGGCTTGGACGGAACAGCCGATGGAAACGAGGCCTGGCGTACCGCAGAATAGAGGAAACAGCCTTGTGTTCGACCGGCCACGTTCGAAACGGGATCCTGTTCATCGGGAGGGGTCTGGCATACCGCAAAACAGAGGAAACGGACCTCCTATGGTCAAAACAGGGATCCTGCTGATCGAGAGGGGTGTGGCGTACCGCAAAACGGAGGAAACGGACTTGTGTTGGAGCGCTACGGTCGAAACGGGTGTCCTGTTCATCGGGAGGGGTGTGGCGTACCGCAAAACGGGACTCCACGGGATACTGTTCATCTCCACCATCGACCCCCTCCAGCCTCCACGGGCTACTGTTCATCCACCGTCGACCTCCTCCAGCCTCCACCTGCGACTGTTCATCCACGGGCTCCTGTTCATCCAGCCTCCACCGTGCGCTACTCCACCGGCTACTGTTCAACCAGCCCTCTCCAGGGCTCCTGTTCAACCACCCCTCCACGGTCTATTGTTCATCCTGCCCTCCACCTTCTACTGTTCATCCTTCCCTCTACGGGGTGGTCCTATTCATCCTGCCCTCCACGGGATCCTGTTCATCCAGCCCCAACCGGCTCGATCGATCGGGGTACTGTTCATCCAGAGGCAACACCACGGGATCCTGTTCATCCACCCC
>NC_041380.1:547133936-547157994 GCF_002162155.2 Triticum dicoccoides | reverse complement strand
CCGCAACGCTCACTGTTCATCCAGATGCAGCATTTATCGGCTTCAGTTAGCAGCAGTAGCGAAGAAATCGCTCGATCGGGTTCAGTTAACAGCCATCGATCAATCGCTCAGGTTCAGTAACGCGTAGCCTGCAGTGCAATCGCTCGGGTTCAGTTAGAGCCCAACGCCTCGCTCGGGTTCAGTTAGAGCCCAACGCCTCGCACACACGCGCGTATGTATGAGAGAAACGCGCATCGCTCGGCCCCCGACCACCCACCGTAATCGGAGACTCCCTGATATTTTCCGTGCCCTCGCTTCTACCACAGTTTTTTCCGCCATGGACGGCCCAAAGAATGTCATGCAGCTGCGTCTCCGGCCCTCCCGGGACGAAAAGCCCATTTTCTGTCATGATTTTTTGTCATAGAAGTAGGACCCCACCACATCTATGATGATACCGTGTTTTGTCATAATTATTGTCGTAGAAGTGTCATAAGTATGCCAGAAAAAAATTTCGTTCGGCCCAAAATGTCACGCATGTGTCTTTTTTGAAGTGATCACATCACATAGCATACCCTACAAAAACAAGTTAGACGCCCTCTAATTGTTGTTGCATGTTTTACGTGGCTGCTATGGGTTTCTAGCAAGAACATTTCTTACCTACGCAAAAGCCACAACGGTGATATGCCAATTGCTATTTACCCTTCATAAGGACCATTTTCATCGTTGTCACCCTGTACTCCCAGAACAATTCCGGACTCCACTACCCTTCGTCCAATATATTGATATTCACCTCCGGACCATTCCGGAACTCCTCGTGACGTCCGGGGTCTCATCCGGGACTCCGAACAACCTTTGGTAACCACATACTGTTTCTCATAACAACTCTAGCGTCACTGAACCTTAAGTGTGTAGACCCTACAGGTTCGGGAACCATGCAGACATGACCGAGACATCTCTCCGGACAATAACTAACAGCGGGATCTGGATACCCATGTTGGCTCCCACATGTTCCACGATGATCTCATCAGATGAACCATGATGTTGAGGATTCAATCAATCCAGTATGCAATTCCCTTTGTCTATGGTATGTTACTTGCTCGAGATTCGATCGTCGGTATCCCCATACCTTGTTCAATCTCGTTACTGGCAAGTCTCTTTACTCATTTCGTAATGCATGATCATGTGACCAACTCCTTAGTCACATTGAGCTTATTATGATGATGCATTACCGAGTGGGCCCGGAGATACCTCTTCGTCATACGGAGTGAAAAATCCCAATCTCGATTTGTGCCAACCCAACAGATACTTTCAGAGATACTCGTAATGCACATTTATAGTCACCCAGTTATGTTGTGACATTTGGCACACCCAAAGCATTCCTACGGTATCCGGGAGTTGCATAATCTCATGGTCTAAGGAAATGATACTTGACATTAGAAAAGCTTTAGCAAATGAACTACACGATCTTGTGCTATGCTTAGGATTGGGGTCCATCACATCATTCTCCTAATGATGTGATCCCGTTATCAACGACATCCAATGTCCATGGTTAGGAAACCACAACATCTATTGATCAACGAGCTAGTCAACTAGAGGCTCACTAGGGACATGTTGTGATCTATGTATTCACACATGTATTATGGTTTCCGGTTAATACAATTATAGCATGAACAATAGACAATTATCATGAACAAGGATATATAATAATAACCATTTTATTATTGCCTCTAGGGCATATTTCCAACAGGACCGACATTCCATGACCGTGTTCATGAGACTGGTTCTACCGACGTGCTTTGCACACAGGTGGCTGGCGGGTGTCTATTTCTCCAACTTTAGTTGAATCGGATTCAATGAACAGGGTTCTTTATGAATATCAAAAAGCAATCACTATACCACGTTGTGGCTTTGATGCGTACGTAGGAACGGTTCTTGCTAGAAGCCCGTAGCAGCCACGTAAAACTTGCAACAACAAAGTAGAGGACGTCTAACTTATTTTTGCAAGGCTTGCTGTGATGTGATATGTTCAAGACATGATGATATATAAATTGTTGTATGAGATGATTATGTTTTGTAATAGTTATCGGCAACTGGCAGGATCCATATGGTTGTCGCTTTATTGTATGAAATGCAATCGTCATGTAATTGATTTACTTCATCACTAAGCGGTAGCGATAGTCATAGAAGTAATAGTTGGCGAGACGACAACAATGCTTTGATGAAGATCAAGGTGTCGAGCCGGTGACGATGGTGATCATGATAGTGCTTTGGAGATGGAGATCAAAGACGCAAGATGATGATGGCCATATCACATCACTTATATTGATTGCATGTGATGTTTATCCTTTATGCATCTTATTTTGCTTAGTACGGCGGTAGCATTATAAGATGATCTCTCACTAAATTTCAAGGTACAAGTGTTCTCCCTGAGTATGCACCGTTGCTACAGTTCGTCATGCCAAGACACCACGTGATGATCGGGTGTGATAAGCTCTACGTTCATATACAATGGGTGCAAGCCAGTTTTGCACACGCAGAATACTCGGGTTAAACTTGACAAGCCTAGCATATGCAGATATGGCCTCAGAACACTGAGACCGAAAGGTCGAGCGTGAATCATATAGTAGATATGATCAACATAGTGATGCTCACCATTGAAAACTACTCCATCTCACGTGATGATCGGACATGGTTTGGTTGATATGGATCACGTGATCATTTAGATGACTAGAGGGATGTCTATCTAAGTGGGAGTCCTTAAGTAATATGATTAATTGAACTTTAATTTAACATGAACTTAGTCCTGATAGTATTTGCATATCTATGTTGTAGATCAATAGCTCGCATATAGATTCCCCATTTTATTTATGATATGTTCCTAGAGAAAACGAAGTTGAAAGATGATAGTAGAAATGATGCAGACTTGGTTCGTGATCTGAGGATTATCCTCATTGCTACACAGAAGAATTATGTCCTTGATGCACCGCTAGGTGACAGAAATATTTGTAGGAGAAGATGCAGACGTTATGAACGTTTGACAAGCTCGGTATGATGACTACTTTATAGTTTAGTGCACCATGCTTTACGGCTTATAACCGGGACTTGAAAAATGTTTTGAAAAACATGGAATATATGAGATGTTCCAAGAGTTAAAATTGGTATTTCAGACTCATGCCCGTGTTAAGAGGTATAGGACCTCTGACAAAGTACTTTGCCTACAAGATGGAGGAGAATAGCTCAGCTAGTGAGCATGTGCTCAGAATGTCTGAGTACTACAATCACTTGAATCAAGTGGGAGTTAATCTTCCAGATAAGATAGTGATTGACAGATTTCTCTAGTTACTACCATCGAGATACTAGAACTTTGTGACAAACTATAATATGCAACGGATAGAGGAAATGATTCCCAAGCTCTTCGCGATGCCGAAATCGGCTAAGGTAGAAATCAAGGAAAAGCATCAAATGTTGATGGTTGACAAGACCACTAGTTTCAAGTAAAAGGGCAAGGGAAAGAAAAGGAAACTTCAAGAAGAATGGCAAGCAAGTTGCCACTCCCGTGAAGAAGCCCAAAGCTAGACCTAAGCCTGGAACTAAGTGCTTCTACTACAAAGGGAATGGTCACTGGAAACGGAACTACCCCAAATACTTGGCGGATAAGAAGGATGGCAAAGTGAACAAAGGTATATTTGATATACATGTTATTGATGTGTATTTTACTAGTGTTTATAGCAACCCCTCGGTATTTGATACTAGTTCAGTTGCTAAGAGTAGTAACTTGAAACAGGAATTGCAAAATTAAAACTAGTTAAGGGCGAGGTGACGATGTGTGTTGGAAATGACTCCAAGGTTGATAAGATCACCATCGCACACTCCCTTTACCTTCGGGATTAATGTTGAACCTAAAATAAATGTTATTTGGTGTTTGCGTTGAGCATGAATATGATTGGATCATGTTTATTACAATACGATTATTCATTTAAGTCGAAGAATAATTGTTGTTCTGTTTACATGAATAAAACCTTCTATGGTCATACACCCAATGTGAATGGCTTATTGAATCTCGATCGTAGTGATACACATATTCGTAATATTGATGCCAAAAGATGCAAAGTTGTTAATGATAGTGCAACATACTTGTGGCACTGTCGTTTAGGTCATATTGGTGTAAAGCACATGAAGAAACTCCATGCTGATGGGATTTTGGAATCTTGATTATGAATCACTTGATGCTTGTGAACCATGCCTCATGGGCAAGATGACTAAGACTCTGTTCTCCGGAACAATGGAGCGAGCCACTTACTTATTGGAAATAATGCATACTGATAAACGAGTAGAGATACTTGCCGGTAACGAGATTGAACTAGGTATGCTGATACTGACGATCGAATCTCAGGCAAGTAAGCATACCGATGACAAAGGGAACAATGTATGTTGTTGTGCGGTTTGGCCGATAAAGATCTTCGTAGAATATGTAGGAGCCATTATGAGCATCCAGGTTCCGCTATTGGTTATTGACCGGAGATGTGTCTCGGTCATGTCTACATAGTTCTCGAACCCGTAGGGTCCGCACGCCTAACGTTCGATGACGATTCTTATTATGATTTTATGTGATTTGATGTACCGAAGGTTGTTCGCAGTGAGTCTCGAAATGGTTGAGACATAAAGATTCATATATTGGAAGGCTACATTCGGACACCGGAATGGTTCGGGTCTTTTCGGATAAGTTTCAGAGTATCGGGGGTTACCGGCACCCCCCCCCCGGAAGTTATTGGGCCTCATGGGACTAATGGTGGAAGAGAGGAGGCAGGCCAAGGTGTGGCGCGTGCCCCCCTATCCCAAACCGAATTGGACTAGGGCTAAGGGGGTCGGGCCCCCTTTCCTTCTCTTCTCCCTCTCCTTCCCTCTTCTCCTACATGGACTAGGAAAGGGGGGAACCTACACCTACTAGGAGTAGGATTCCCCCCTCCCTTGGGAGGGCCCCTTGTGGCTGGCCCTCCTCCTCCTCCCCTCATTTATATACGGGGGAGGGCGCACCCCATAGACACACAAGTTGATCTTTAGCCATGTGTGGTGCCCTCCTCCATAGTTTTCCACCTCGGTCATATTGTCGTAGTGCTTAGGCGAAGCCCTACATCGGTAACTTCATCATCACCGTCACCATGATGTCATGCTGACAAAACTCTCCCTCAGCCTCAACCGAATCAAGAGTTCGAGGGATGTCACCGAGCTGAACGTGTGCAGATTGTGGTGGTGCCATGCGTTCGGTACTTGATCGGTTGGATCGCGAAGACATTCGACTACATCAACCGCGTTACTAAACGCTTCCGCTTTCGGTCTACGAGGGTACGTGGACACACTCTCCTTGCTCGTTGCTATGCTTCTCCTAGATAGATCTTGCATGATCGTAGGATTTTTTTTGAAGTACTACGTTCCCCAACAGTGGCATCCGAGCCAGGTCTATGCGTAGATGTTATATGCACGAGTAGAACACAAAGGAGTTGTGGGCGTGGGTATATACATATTGATTGTCGTCACTAGTTGTTTCTTGATTCGGCGGTATTGTTGCATTAAGCGGCCCGGACCAACATTACATGACCGTGTTCATGAGATTGGTACTACCGACGTGCTTTGCACACAGTTGGCTGGCGGGTGTCTGTTTCTCCAACTTTAGTTGAATCGGATTCAATGAACAGAGTTCTTTCTGAAGATCAAAAAGCAATCACTATACCACGTTGTGGTTTTGATGCATAGGTAAGAACGGTTCTTGCTAGAAGCCCGTAACAGCCACGTAAAACATGCAACAACAAAGTAGAGGACGTCTAACTTATTTTTGCAGGGCTTGCTGTGATGTGATATGGTCAAGAAGTGGTGATATATAAATTGTTGTCTGAGATGATTATGTTTTTTAACAGTTATCGGCAACTGGCAGGAGCCATATGGTTGTCGATTTATTGTATGAAATGCAATCGTCATGTAATTGATTTACTTCATCACTAAGCGGTAGCGATATTTGTGGAAGCAATAGTTGGCGAGACGACAACGATGCTTTGATGGAGATCAAGGTGTCGAGCCGGTGACGATGGTGATCATGACAGTGCTTTGCAGATGGAGATCAAAGGCGCAAGATGATGATGGCCATATCATATCACTTATATTGATTGCATGTGATGTTTATCCTTTATGCATCTTATTTTGCTTAGTATGGCGGTAGCATTATAAGATGATTTCTCACTAAATTTCAAGGTACAAGTGTTCTCCCTGACTATGCACCGTTGCTACAGTTCGTCGTGTCGAGACACCACGTGATGATCGGGTGTGATAAGCTCTACGTTCACATACAATGGGTGCAAGCCAGTTTTGCACACGCAGAATACTCAGATTAAACTTGACGAGCCTAGCATATGCATATATGGCTTCGGAACACTAAGACCGAAAGGTCGAGTGTGAATCATATAGTAGATATGATCAACATAGTGATGTTCACCATTGAAAACTACTCCATCTCACATGATGATCGGACATGGTTTAGTTGATATGGATCACGTGATCATTTAGATGACTAGAGGGATGTCTATCTAAGTGGGAGTTCTTAACACTACTAGGAAAAGGGCTATAGATAGGATTGACACTAATGGCGCACCAGGGAAGTAGTGCGCCACTACTATATACTAATAGCACACCAGTTGGCGATGCACCATTAGTGTGGAAGACACTAATGGCGCACCAGAAAACAGGTGCGCCACTAGTGATAATTTTTTTTACATACATACTAATGGCGCATCCTATGTCTGGTGCGCCATTACTAGTTCTAACTAGTAATGACGCACCAGACATGGAGTGCGCCAGTACTGAATTTTTTTTTACTTTTTTTTGCAAAACTACTAATGGCGCACCGCCTCACCGTGCGCCATTACTAGTTTAGACTACTAATGGCGCACCCTGTAAAAGTGTGCCATTAGTATATATATATTTTTTACTTTTCTGCAAAACTACTAATGGCGCACCACCTGCAGGTGCGCCATTAGTAACCAGGGTTACTAATGGCGCATGTGCAGGTGGTGCGCCATTAGTAACCTGGGACCCCAACAAGATATTTTGGACAGCCCCACACCTACCCACTCACTTTCCCCACTTCATTCCCTCCACCTCCTTCTCCAAGCTTTCGGCTGACTCCTCCTCCTCACCTCATTTCCACCATAGATTCATCAAAATTAAGTGGTGAAATTACCTTTTTTTGATAGGTAAGTAAGGGGAAAGCTATCTTCATGATGTAGATCTACTTTTTTTCTCCCTAGCTCGCTCCAACAACGTGCACATGCACTTTTTGTGGCCTAGCTAGATCTATGTATGTTTGTGGTGTTGCATGTGTTTGTGGTGTTGCATATATGTTTGTGTTTGCAGGTACCGGTATTTGAAATGCGATAGTTGCCAATATTTTGCCGGAATGTTGATTCATTTCCGTTTCGGTGAGAATTTTGGCACTATGCATTCTTTTTGGTCCTATTTTTAGGGAAGGTCATGCCAAATTTTTTGTTGGTTTTAAAATATCGTTTTGCTCTACCCCGCAGGCGACCATGGTCCGCACGATGACCAAAGGCATCGTGAATAGGTTTTTGAGCTCCGCGAAGGCCGAGATGCTTCAAAAGAATGAGACGGAGATAAGATGTCCGTGTCGAAGATGCAAGCTGAAGAGCCTTATTGTGGACCCGGATTCCGGGCAGGTGCGGGACCACCTGCTCTTGCATGGTTTCATGGATGGCTATCGGTGGCAAGGTGATGAAGATGACTATGAAGTCGTCCGTGGGGGCCGGGCAAGAAATGAGGAAGGGCAACAAGACAAGTACCACCGCGGCGAGGGCGGGCGAGAAGACGAAGAATCTCCAGGACATGATCACGACGGTGATGCTGTACACACTCATCATGTAGAAGATGTCGTACATGATGATGAGGAAGACCAAGACAAAGGGCATGATCACGAAGATGAAGATGCCGGAGCAGACGATGATGGAGGCTGGATGCAGGACCCTCATATTCAAGAGCTACTGCGCAAGCAGACGGATAACGCAAGAGCTGCCGCCCGAGAGAAAGCCAAGCTGGATCAACTGGAGATAGATGCGGTTACTCCATTGTATTGAGGATGCAGGCCCGAGGATACCCGCCTGAAAGTAACGCTCATGGCTCTGGAGATGAAGGTAAAACACAAAATGACCGACGCATGCTTCGACGAGAACATGTCATTCTGGCACGAACGTCTTCCCAAGGGGAACAAGTGCCCGACCAGTTTCGAGGAGGCGAAGAAAATCGTGTGTCCTCTGGATTTACCGCACGTGAAATACCATGTGTGCATGAACAATTGCATCATTTATCGGGACGAGCATGCGGAGTCTACCATATGTCCGGTGTGCGGCGTCACTCGATACAACAAGAGGAAGAAAGCTCCTCGAAAATCGGTGTGGTACTTTCCGATCACTCCTCGTCTGCAGCGGTATTTCGCGGACCCTAAGGTAGAAAAGCTCCTGCGTTGGCACGCGGATAGGGAGGAGAAGAAGCGGCAAGATGACGGAAATGATTCGGAGATAAATAAAAAAGACAAGATGCTGAGTCACCCTAAGGATGCGAGCCAGTGGCAAGCGTTGAACTTCGAATACCCAGAATTTGGGAAGGATCCAAGGAACATCGTGCTGGGCGCGAGTACCGATGGAGTCAATCCGTTTGGCAGCCAGAGAAGCACACATAGCACGTGGCCTGTGTTTGTGTGGATGTACAACCTTCCCCCCTGGTTGTGCATGAAGAGGAAGTACATTCACATGAGTATGCTAATTGAAGGGCCGAAACAACCAGGGAACGACATCAATCTGTATCTAGGGCTGCTGAAAGAGGAGCTAGAGACGCTGTGGAAAACGCCAGCCAATACGTGGGACGCCGCAGAGAAAGAATATTTCCCTATGAGAGCCGCACTGCTCACGACGGTGCACGACTATCTCGGTTACGGATATCTTGCGGCGCAGGTAGTCCACGGATTTTCTGGATGCGTAAGGTGCATGGATGACACAACGTATCGCCTGCTAGATAGAGATCCCGGGTCTTCGAAAACCGTGTTCATGGTGAAACACAAGGATCTGTTCGATGGTGAAACTGAACCCCGAAAACGCCCGCTTACGAGGAGCGGCGAGGAAATAGACGAGCTATTGAAAAATTGGAAAGATTGCCCACTGCCGGGAAAGAAGCAAAAGGCGCCAGAGCCGGGAAAGAAGCGAAAGGCGCCAGAGCCGCTGCTGAAGGTATGGAAAACGAGGTATGTTTTCTGGGACTTGTCGTACTGGAAGATCCACCGTGTGCCTCACAGCCTTGATGCCATGCATATCACGAAGAACGTGTGCGAGAGTCTGCTTGGTACCCTGCTCAACATGCCAGAGAGGACCAAAGATGGGCCGAAAGCAAGGGCGGACTTGAAATCAATGGGCATCAGGCAGGAGCTTCACGCTAATGATGATGATGATGATGATGATGATGATGATGATGATGAGGCGAAGCAGGACACAGAAACTCGTCGCAAAGGCAAAAAGGCCAAGAAGACCGGAAGTGACTACCCTCCCGCGTGCTTCACTCTAAGTCAGGAGGAGATCGAGCAGTTTTTCACCTACCTCGTAGGAGTAAAACTTCCTTACGGTTACGCGGGGAAGATAAGCAGATACCTAGACCCAGCGAAGCAGAAGTTCAGTGGGATGAAGTCTCACGACTGTCACGTGCTGTTGATGCAGATACTTCCAGTTGCAATCCGTGGGATCATGGACGTGCACGTCCGTGAAACGCTATTTGGCCTATGCAACTTTTTCGACGTCATCTCTCGGAAGTCGATTGGCGTGAGGCAACTCAGAAGGCTACAGGAAGAGATCGTGGTGATACTATGCGAGCTTGAGATGTACTTCCCGCCCGCATTCTTCGACGTTATGGTGCATCTGCTGGTCCATGTCGTGGAGGATATCATCCAACTCGGGCCGACGTTCCTGCACAGCATGATGCCGTTCGAAAGGATGAATGGTGTCATCAAAGGATACGTTCGCAACATGTCACGTCCAGAGGGAAGTATAGCCAGGGGCTTTCTGACCGAAGAGTGCATATCCTACTGCACGAATTATCTAGGCATCGAGAACCCCGTTGGTCTGCCCGTCAACAGGCACCTTGGCAAGCTCGCTGGATGGGTCACCATGAGGGTCGCCGCGAAATGCATGTCGACTTCGAGGGTCGACTCGCCGACTTTGAAAGAGCAAACCTAGTCACGCTACAACACATAGACGTGGTCGATCCTTGGGTGGTAGAGCACAAAACCTTTATTGAGAAGACGTACAATGACCGAGGCCAACAGAGGACGGACGAAGATATAATCAAAGAGCACAACTCATGTTTCACGCGTTGGTTCAAGCAGAAGCTTCTGTCGTACCCTTTACATGAGGATTCTTCCGCGGAAGAACAACTCATATTCGCCTTGTCACAGGGCGCCGAGCACAACCTGATGACCTATGAGGCGTACGATATCAACGGCTACACATTCTACACCAAGAACAAGGACATGAAGAGCGATGGTTATCAGAACTCCGGGGTAACGATGGAATCCTACACCGGTAACGGCAAGGACAGATACTATGGAAGGATCGAGGAGATCTGGGAGCTGAGCTACGCTGGAGAGAAGGTCCCGATGTTCCGTGTCATATGGGCCAAGAGCGTCCTAAAAGAAGACCGGTATTTCACCACCATGGTTATACCCGAAGCCAAATCCAAGACCGCGGGCGCAAACGTCACCGCAAAAAATGAGCCATGGGTACTGGCTTTCCAAGTGGACAAATGCTTCTTCATTACCGACCCGTCAAAGCCCAGTCGTGTTGTCGTGAGGAGAGGAAAAAGGAAGATCATCGGAATGGATGGAGTAGCCAATGAGCAAGACTTCGACAAGTACGGCGACCCGAAGATCGAACATGACGACGACGATGAAGTAGCAGCACACACCACAAGAAGAAGCAGGACCACCCTACCTAAAGGACGTCCATTCCACAGAAGAACTCCATTTGCGAAAAAGAAGGGCAAGAAGATTGTGAACAGATAGCTAGCTAAGATCGATTGTATTTAAAAATCGTAGTCTTCATTTCTCGATTGTATTTCATGGTCACTTTTTGATATCATGAATATTTTTAAATTTCACGGGCACTTTTTGAATTCATGAGGACACTCGATCTCGATCCCCCTCCACCGCCGCCGACGAGCACCCGGCCCCCCGCACCCTTCCCCGCTACACCGCCGCCAACGGGCACCCCCGGCACCCTCCCCCGCTCCGCCGCCGCCAACGGGCACCCCCTGCACCCTCCCCCGCTCCACCGCCGCCGTCGATGATATTTTCAAGTAACAAATTTGAACATATTTTTTAAAAAATTATTACTATTTTTTATAAAAAAATATTACTGTTATGATTTAAACAATTTTGAACATATTTAAACACAAATAAATATCAAACAGCATTTAAAATGCAAAAAAAATATTGCAAAGCCTAGGAATTGAACCCAAGACCTCCTGGTGTGTGTGCTGTGTGCTGACCAGTCGAGCTAGTGGGCGGGTTCTGATGTGGATTGGGTTAGGTGCAATATAACCTGTGCTCGAACTGTAATAAAAAACATTCTAATGGCGCACCGCTGCGGGGTGTGCCATTGCTATCTAAAAAAAGATTTCTAATGGCGCACCACACCATAAGCTTCCCCCTAGCTATCCTCCCTCTCCCTCGCCAGATCCCCTTCGACCCTCTCTCCCTCGCCACCAGATCCACCTGCGCGCTGCCCCGACCCACGACGCCGCCGCCCCGACCCTCACCGGACTCCACCCCTGCCGCCCCCGCGCCCCCACGCCCCCGTGCCCCCGATTCCATCTCTCCCTCTCGGTCCCTCCATCCTCCAAGCCTCCGCCACCGCCGGCCGCCAAGGCACCAACCACCTCCTCGGAGGCAGAGCCTCGGAGGCAGCGCCGCCTTGCCAACCACGACGCCGGCCACCTGCTCCTCACCAACCCCCATCAACGAGAGGAGCATCTGGTGCCCCTGCCCTCGAGTTCGTCGACGACGCCGTCCTCCCGCCCAGGTACCTCTCCTCCTTCCTCCTTCCTCCCTCTCTTGTGTTCCTAGGTTCCTAGGTTCCTAGGTTCAGACAGATAGTAATGACTGTGTTCCTAGGTTTAGACAGAAAGACAATGGAGAATGGAGATGCCATGCTAGTAATTCGTTCCTTTTCTTCTAAAATTGACAAATTTATCAGTCTCTGTTCCCTGGGTAATGATGAATGGATTCGGGATGGCCGCGGATAAACACCTGCAATGCCTTCTACTGTGACTACTTCACCCCCCAACTCCACCTGTAATGTCTGAATTTTGTTACTGATGATGATAACAGTAAAGTTTGTGCACTGTAAATTGACATATGGAAGTAATCTGTTAATCTGAATTTTGTTACTGATGATGACAGGAGATTTGTGCACTGTAGTTTGTTAATCTGTACAGCTTAGTAGCTAATGCATTCAGTTAACCAAAGTTTAGTTCTTGTGTACTGTTATTTGTTAATTTGTTACTCCATTTGTTACTGAGTTTTTCTCTTGGGGTTTAGTAGTGAGAACATGCATGGTCCAGCATTCAGTTGGAGTATTGCCTAGGTTCAATTAGGTTCAGTAGTGCTACTAGGTTTAATATCGTTGCTCATGTGCTATACTTTGGCAGCCTGGAGTATTATTTCCAAATTGGAGTAGTAGTGACCATGTAGTGTAGTGCTATGTACTGTAGTTCCCGCTCTTCTCAAATTGGGGTATGTAGTGTAGTGTAGTTCCCTCCTCAAATTACTTGCAAGCATATTGTAACTATTTTCACTCTGTCCTGAAGGTTTTTGACTACACAATCTGTGGTGACCCACACTCTGTTGGTTCACACTCATTGAGTTCACTCGTGAAGGTATTATATGTTCACATGGTACATTTATGTTTTTCAGCAGCTAATTGATGGTTTGATACATGATACATTTCATGCACAGGGTGCTAGAGCTGCACTTAACTTGCTAAAATCATCCCCTCGTTCTTACTAGTTATAGAAATTCATTGCTTGTCCTATGTTTTCTGTCAGGGTATTGTTCAGGAAGCTTGCTTGAGTTTGTGTCCTTTAATTTGTAAATCTGCAGTTCTAGCCACATTTAGGATAAGTTGTTGTATATACTGTCATAAAGTTCAGCAAGAACAGGGCATCAACAGTGCTACTCTAGTATCTAGTTGGGGAGGGACAAATGGACAGGGCATCACTGTAGCTGTACTGCACAACAAACTATTAGTCTTAGGATTAACACTCCTCATATGAGATGAGAGGATTTTTTTTAAATGGCTTCTTGCAGTTTTGAAAATTCAGTTTATTCAGTTACTAAACATTCAGTTAATTCAGTTAGGGAAACAAATTTCAGAACTTTTGTTTGTTGTAACATATTGATGTGCTTTGTAAAAGTTGTTCATGTACTGAACTACTAATGTCTTGTGATGCTCTGAATTACTTGTGATGCCTCTAAATTACTTGTGATCACATTGAGAAAGACATGCAAAGATGATGATCAAAGATATATATTTCAGATTTGTATAGTTTCAGAGATTTGTATGACCAAAGATACAGTTCAGATTTGAATTGTTTCAGAAATTGGTATGACCAAAGATGCTATTGTATATAAATGGGCTGATGTAGAACTGTTCTTCATCTTTACAGTGCTGTTGTATAGAAATATGCTGAATTTTCTGCTCTGATTGTTGCTCAAAGAAATTTAGCAAAAAATGGGGTCCTGGGAGACGCCGCTGCTGCTTGAGGCCCTTGAGAGGCCCTTCGTGTCGTGATGATTTTGC
This sequence comes from Triticum dicoccoides, assembly GCF_002162155.2. NCBI lineage: Eukaryota > Viridiplantae > Streptophyta > Magnoliopsida > Poales > Poaceae > Triticum > Triticum dicoccoides. The sequence goes on along the minus strand of NC_041380.1, from coordinate 547,144,117 downwards.
AGGTACCCCGAGAGGCCCTTGAGTTTGCCGGAATGTTGATTAACTTCCGTTCCGGCAAATTCGGGTACTCCATATGTCCTATTTTCAGCAAAGGTCATGCTGAAATTTTCCGTGAATTTTAGCATGACTTTGCTAAAAATCGGACATATGAGGTACTTGCTACTAATGCATGGGCCGGGGTATCTTAGTACTTAATTAAGTAGGATCAACTGCCCCTTTATTCTTGCTGCATTAAACCATAGGTGGCAATAGAGCCAAGTGATTAGGCCCAACTTAGAAATTCTCCTCAGCATCGATAAACCCTAGATGATAAACCCAACATAGGTGGCAATAGAGCCAACTGATTAGTGCCAAGTGATTAGGCCCAACCTAGGGTGCCTCGGCATCGATAAACCCTAAATGATGAAAACTTAGCATTTAGGGTGCCTCGGCGTCGACAAACCCTAAATGATGAAACCTTGGCTTTTAGGGTGCCTCGGTGTCGATGAGAACCTAAATGATGTACGCTTAGGCTTTTAGGGTGCCTCGGCGTCGACAAACCCTAAATGATAAAAGCTTAGCTTTTAGGATGCCTCGGTGTCGACAAACCCTAAATGATGAGACCATGATCTTGTTCCTTGACAATAACCAACTTTTTGATCAAACTTTTTTCCTATTTAGAGCGAAACATGGCCCACAATGATGAGGCCGGCGGTTTGGGCGGCAAGCAATTCTGGGAGCTGTCCCAGGAGTTGGAGGAAGAACCTCACCGCTATGAGGACGCCGCGGAAGACACCGATCCTAACTACACAACCCCTAGTGGCATCGGGGATGACACCACTGATGATGGCGCCGCGGATGCCACCACTGATGATGGCGGCGCACGCATAGATGGCAGCCAACCGAAGAGGCAACGGAAGGACCGGCGCCTGAACGTGCTCGGCACCGTCAGGGAGGAATTTGCTGAAGTGAACTCCGACGGGCATCCGATGGCGCCCAAACACGTAGTCAAGGGGTACTCGATTCAGCTCGGGTGCATTCTCCGGAGCACCGCCTCGATCAACACCGAGAACCTAAGGCATAAGGACCGAGGGAATTTGCGCAGCCTCCTCTTCACGAAGCTGCACGAACGATACAAGTTCCCCGCTGAGTTCGCAAACACACGCCTCTTGGGTAATAAAGTGAACGGTGCCGCCCTCACGACGATGAGCACGGCCCTGTCTACTTGGAAAAGCACGGTGAAGGCAATGATTGACAAAGGTGATAGTTATGAGAAGATCAAGGAGAAATATCCTTTGATGAGCGAAGATGACTACAAGGAGTTCAAGATCAAGTGCGAGAGCCCCGCAACCTCCGAATCAAGTAAGTGGGGGAAAGAAATGCGGTAGTTGAACATAGGGGTCCACCAACTCGGTCCCGGCGGTTATAGAGTGGCGGAGCCTGTATGGGACAAGGAGGACGCGGAGCGTGCCGAGCAAGGCCTACCGCCCCGCTTTGAGAAATACAGTGACAAGTAGACCAGGAACTTTCTCAGGGCCCGGTACAAGGAGGACCCGGTAACAAAGGAGCTTACCACGGATCCGAAGACCAAGGAGCTTGAGCTTGTTCTGGTAAGGAATACACCCCCGCGTAATTAGCTCCATATGGTTGCATTCTAATTAATCCCCAATATTTCTAAATGGTTCACGTTCCTTCCGCAGGACAAAGAAAGCAGTAGCGCGGGGTCGTCTCAGAGCTCCCCTTTCGACACCCCTTTGAATAGGGCGTTGAACGTAATGAAAAACAAGGATAAGCTCAGTAAGCCAATGTCAGCTGGTTGTGTGGCCGGCAAAGGCTTGTCCACAAAATGGTCGTCATACTATACTGCTGGTGGGCGAAAGGATAAAAAGACCAGCTCGGAAAGCCAGTCGCGCGAGGTTGAAGCACTCAAGGTGCAAGTGGCGCGGATTCCGGAGATGGTCCAAGAGCAAGTGCAACAACAACTGGGATCGACGATCACCGGCATTATGCCTACCTTGATTCATGGGATAACAACATGGATTGCGGGTGGCCAACAGGGGCCGCCCCCGATTCCCAGCTTCACGGCCAGCAACTCGCACAACGCGCAGGCGGCGCCATTGGTGTCTCCGGCGGCGGCGGTATTGGTGTCTACGGCGGCAGCGCCATTGGTGTCTCCGGCGGCGGCGGTATTGGTGTCTCCGACGCCGGCATTGGAGCTTAATGCACCCGGGTGTACGCCGGCCGGCACCTCGCCAGCAAGCGGCCCCTCCGTCGGTTGCACGCCCGCTGTTGGCGGTGCCTCGACATTAGCCGAGCTCGACGGCATCACGGTAACTAAGCCTCTCGGCCAAGGACTTCATCTCCTTGCCTTTGACTGGGCATCCCTGACGCCCTACATGTTTTTGCAGGGCTCCGCCGACGTTCCTTGCACTCTCCTGCACTTCGTGGGCAGCGAGTTGGTCGATGTTGCCAAGGGCAGGATCGTTCAACCGGGCAACCCCGTGTTCCATGGTAATCCGATGCCACCCATAATGTATAGGGTTGAAGTGGTTCGGGTGCTACCAGGCTGCGACGAGCTGTTACCTCCGATTCGACCCGCTGGGGCCGACGAAGAAGATGAGATGACCCTCAGCGCCTGCGTAAGCTGGCCCCTGCTTTGGCCGAAGAGCCAGATTCGTTTGGGGACGGGGGACACCACCCCACAGACAAGACCGCCAGTCATGCCGGCGCCAAGCCATGGCAAGAACGCCGCAACGCTACCGGACATGCCGGACATCCCTATGGCACAGGATCCGGACATGCATATGGCACAGGATCCGGACGACGACGATGGTACATTTACCAACGTTGATAAGTACTTTGCCGAACATGGGTACGGTGACGAGTTCTGCGGGCCTCCTTCTCAAGAACCCAAACAAGACGACTGCGATCTAGCTGGTACGACGGAGAAACCCAATTGCAACAGGCGTCGTCTGGCATTTAGTTCTCAGGAGACGCCTCCAGCTGCCGCCTTCACCGAGCCTCAGATAGCGGAGGTGCCAAATATTATCAGCCCCAACACGCTCAAGAAAGCGGTCTATGAGCAGAACTCGGTCCCATTACAGTAGATCAAGAAGAAGGGCCGGAAACGGCCGACTAAAAAGGGCGCCGGTGCGAGCCAGCCGGCACCGAGTACGATCCGTGCTCAGGACGGGCCACCTTCACCTAAGGATATCTTGAGGAGGGTGCATGTGGCGGGTAGGGCGATGCTACCGACAAATATGCTCAATGCTGCAACCGGTGCTATGCGGAGTCTGCACGACGGTGTTCTTTCTTTGGAGAAGCGGCATCTCAGAGAGAATGATGTGGCATACCCGGTTTTCATGGCCAAGGTGCTAGAGGGCAAGGGCTTTGTGGATGGCGCCATCGGGGGTACGATCGTCCTGCGGTTTGATGACATCTTTGCTATGTTCAACCTTCATCCGCTGCACTACACCTTCGTTCGGCTGTTTTCGCTGAGTATGGAGATGCGGATCATTAGAGACAAGACTCCGGACATCGTGATCGTCGACCCCTTCTACATGCGTGCCAAGCTCTTGAGCAGCGCTGGGGACCGCCAAGTCACGAGTTCACACCTCGAAGACGTCATTCTGGCAAACCCAGATAAGGATAACTTCCTTGTGGCTTACTTTCCCGAGTAAGTCATCCCTTAACCGCCCCGTAACATATGATTTCTTAGATTTCGATCGTTCTTTTTTTTTCTAACATTCTGTGTTCTGTGCAGTGACACACATTGCACACTCATACTCTTAAGCCCGAAATATTCCATGGCCACGTATTTCGACCCGAACCGTAACTCCAAGATAGACTACACAAATATTAAGAAAGTTCTTGATGATGTTCTCCCTGGCTACGCCAAATCTGGAGGCACCTTCATCAGGGCAGTTCGTAAGTACGGCAAGCACGTGTTCGCCCACAATATGATGTTCTGCTGCGTCAAGCAGCCGCCTGGCGGTCAGAAGGATGCCTACTACACCCTCCATCACATGCGGGCGATCGTAAGGGACCATCATCACCTTCTGCTACCAAATAATCTCAAAGATTGGGCCGCGAGCTTGTCGGCAATCCAGGACGCGGTCATCAGACAAGAATTCTTTCGCATCCAGTCGGAGTTTGCGGACATCATCCATCAAGATGTCCTTCATACCTCAGGGCAGTTCTTCCTCAGATATCAACCGTCCAACATAGAGATAGACGGAATGCTACAAATGCAGGCTGACAACGCCCGTGATTTCATGACCATCACGACAGATGGCGGCTTCATCCATGCTCCTGTCCATGAGTCGAGTCGAAAGTAGTGATGTGTAGTTCTGAAACATTGATTGGCTCATGTTGTAATTAAACTTTAATGAATTGTATGTCTCTTTGGTTTGGACAGTCGTTCAACTTAGATGTAATCGATGCTATTTATTAGTAGGACCATGAATCGTGCTATTAATGTCTTGCTTTTCTCTTCCAATCCTTTTGTTGCATACTTATATATTGCTTATGTATGTATTGTCTGTTTTTTGGCTTGTGCATAGAGATGCCGTCGTATGTCGTGTACAAGGGTAAGGTTCCCGGAGTCTACGACGACTGGGAGGAGTGTCGGAGACAGGTTCACCGTTTCAGCGGTAACAGTTACAAAGGGTACACCACTAGGGCGGAGGCCGAATCTAGATACGCCCGCTATCTAGCGGGAGAGAGGAGGGAGCGTTGGAGGAACCGGATGAAGACCAGTTTGATCGCGATGATGCTCATCGTGATGAACGCAGCTCTCTTCTATGTGATGGTAGTTTAGATGATTGATATCGACTTGTAATGTGAAGACAAACTCGATACTCGCGGTCTCGAGACTTGTAATGTTTTATCTTTGTTCGGTCTTTTGAATTCGGAGACTAATATGATGAATTGTACTCGGAGACTAATCTTCTATTGTATTCGATGAATCTGCTGTTGCTGTGTGCTACTGTCTATATTCTGTCAAATAATATATTTTGTAACCTGTGCAAAAATCAGAAAAGTAAAAAAAAATCAAATATTCATACTAATGGCGCATCACCATAAGATGCGCCATTAGTATGCCAAAGGATACTGATGGCGCATCAAGACAGAGTGCGCCATTAGTATGCCAAAGGATACTAATGGCGCATCAAGACAGAGTGCGCCATTAGTATGCCAAGTATACTAATGGCACATCTATCCGCAGTGCGCCATTAGTGTGCCAAAGCACATGGTTAAATATGGCCCCTGGGAGGCACACTAATGGTGCATGGTGTTATATACTAATGGCGCACTTGGTGGTGCGCCATTAGTATACCAGATACTAATGGCGCACCAGTGGTGCGCCATTAGTAAAAATTACTAGTGGCATGCTACTAATGGCGCACCAGTGATGCGCCATTAGTAGGCAAAACTGGTGCGCCATTAGTAGGCCTTTTCCTAGTAGTGTAAGTAATATGATTAATTGAACTTTAATTTATCATGAACTTAGTCCTGATAGTATTTGCATATCTATGTAGTAGATCAATAGCTCGCGTATAGCTTCCCCATTTTATATATGATATGTTCCTAAAGAAAACTAAGTTGAAAGATGATAGTAGAAATGATGCGGACTTGGTCCGTGATCTGAGGATTATCCTCATTGCTACACAGAAGAATTATGTCCTTGATGCACCGCTAGGTGAAGAACTATTCCAGGAGCAGATGCAGACGTTATGGATGTTTGACAAGCTCGGTATGATGACTACTTGATAGTTTAGTGCATCATGCTTTACGGCTTAGAACCGGGACTTCAAAAATGTTTTGAAAAACATGGAGTATATGAGATGTTCCAAGAGTTGAAATGGGTATTTCAGACTCATGCCCATGTTAAGAGGTATAAGACCTCTAACAAAGTACTTTGCCTACAAGATGGAGGAGAATAGCTCAGCTAGTGAGCATATACTCAGAATGTCTGAGTACTACAATCACTTGAATCAAGTGGGAGTTTATCTTCCATATAGGATAGTGATCAACAAAGTTCTCTAGTCACTATCATTGAGTTACTAGAACTTTGTGATGAACTATAATATGCAAGGGATAGCGGAAACGATTCCCAAGCTCTTTGCGATGCTAAAATTGGCTAAGGTAGAAATAAAGGAAAAGCATCAAATATTGATGGTTGACAAGACCACTAGTTTCAAGTAAAATGGCAAGGGAAAGAAAGGGAAACTTCAAGAAGAATGGCAAGCAAGTTGCCACTCCCGTGAAGAAGCCCAAAGCTAGACCTAAGCCTGGAACTAAGTGCTTCTACTACAAAGGGAATGGTCACTAGAAGCGGAACTACCCCAAATACTTGGAGGATAAGAAGGATGGCAAAGTGAAAAAAGGTATATTTGATATACATGTTATTGATGTGTACTTTACTAGTGTTTATAGCAACCCCTCGGTATTTGATACTGGTTCAGTTGCTAAGAGTAGTAACTCGAAACAGGAATTGCAAAATTAAAACTAGTTAAGGGCGAGGTGACGATGTGTGTTGGAAATTATTCCAAGGTTGATAAGATCACCAGCGCACACTTCCTTTACCTTCGGGATTAATGTTGAACCTAAAATAAATGTTATTTGGTGTTTGCATTGAGCATGAATATGATTGGATCATGTTTATTGCAGTACGATTATTTATTTAAGTCGAAGAATAATAGTTCTTCTGTTTACATGAATAAAACCTTCTATGGTCATACACCCAATGTGAATGGTTTATTGAATCTCGATCGTAGTGATACACATATTCATAATATTGATGCCAAAAGATGCAAAGTTGAAAATGATAGTGCAACATACTTGTGGCACTACCGTTTAGGTCATATTGGTGTAAAGCGCATGAAGAAACTCCATGGTGATGGGCTTTTGGAATCACTTGATTATGAATCACTTGATGCTTGCGAACCATGCCTCATGGGCAAGATGACTAAGACTCCATTCTCCAGAACAATGGAGCGAGCCACTAACTTATCGGAAATAATGCATACCGATGTATGTGGTCCAATGAGTGTTGAGGCTCGCGGTGGGTATCATTATTTTCTAACCTTCACAGATGATTTAAGCAGATACGGGTATATCTACTTGATGAAACATAAGTCTGAAACATTTGAAAAGTTCAAAGAATTTCAGAGTGAAGTGGAAAATCATCGTAACAAGAAAATAAAGTTTCTACGATCTGATCGTGGAGGTGAATATTTGAGTTATGAGTTTGGCCTTCAATTAAAACAATGTGGAATAGTTTCACAAACTCATGCCACCTGGAACACCACAGCATAACGGTGTGTCCGAATGTCGTAACCGTACTTTATTAGATATGGTGTGATCTATGGTGTCTCTTACCGATTTACCACTACCATTTTGGGCCATGCATTCTATTAGACGACACCGTATGAACTGTGGTTTATCAAGAAACCTAAGTTGTCGTTTCTTAAAGTTTGGGGTTGCGATGCTTATGTGAAAAAAAAAAGTTTCAGCCTGATAAGCTCAAACCCAAATCGGAGAAATGTATCTTCATAGGATACCCAAAAGAAACTGTTGGGTGCACCTTCTATCACATATCCGAAGGCAAGATATTCGTTGCTAAGAATGGATCCTTTCTAGAGAGTGAGTTTCTCTCGAAAGAAGTGAGTGGGAGGAAAGTAGAACTTGATGAGGTAACTGTACTTGCTCCCTTATTGGAAAGTAGTTCATCGCAGAAATCAGTTCCAGTAATTCCTACACCAATTAGTGAGGAAGCTAATGATGATGATCATGAAACATCTGATCAAGTTATTACCAAACCTCGTAGGTCTACCAGAGTACGTTACGCACCAGAGTGGTACGGTAATCCTGTTCTGGAAGTCATGTTACTAGACCATGACAAACCTACAAACTATGAGGAAGCGATGATGAGCCCAGATTCCGTGAAATGGCTTGAGGCCATGAAATCTGAGATAGGATCCATGTATGAGAACAAAGTATGGACTTTGATTGACATGCCCGATGATCGGCAAGCCATTGAGAATAAATGGATCTTCAAGAGGAAGACGGACGCTGATAGTAGTGTTACTATCTACAAAGCTCGAATTGTCACAACAGGTATTCGACAAGTTCAAAGTGTTGACTACGATGAGATTTTCTCACTCATATCGATGCTTAAAGTTTGTCCGAATCATGTTAGCAATTGCCACATTTTATGAAATCTGGCAAATGGATGTCAAAATTGCATTCCTTAATGGATTTATTAAAGAAGTGTTGTATATGATGCAACCAGAAGGTTTTCTCAATCCTAAAGGTGCTAACAAAGTGTGCAAGCTCCAGCGATCCATTTATGGACGGTTGCAAGTATCTCAGAGTTGGAATATACGCTTTGATGAGTTTATCAAAGCATATAGTTTTATACAGACTTGCGGTGAAGCCTGTATTTACAAGAAAGTGAGTGGGAGCACTACAGCCTTTCTGAGAAGTATATGTGAATGACATATTGTTGATCAGAAATGATGTAGAATTTTGTGGAAAGCATGAAGGAGTGTTTGAAAGGAGTTTTTCAAAGAAAGACCTCGGTGAAGCTGCTTACATATTGAGCATCAAGATCTATAGAGATAGATCAAGACGCTTGATAAGTTTTTCCAATGAGTACATACCTTGACAAGTTTTTGAAGTAGTTCAAAAATGGAACAGTCAAAGAAAGAGTTCTTGCCTCTGTTGCAAGGTGTGAAGTTGAGTAAAGACTCAATACCCGACCACGGCAGAAAATAGAAAGAGAATGAAAAGTCATTCCCTATGCCTCAGTCATAGGTTTTATAAAGTATGCTATGCTATGTATCAGACCTATTGTGTACCTCACCATGTTTGGCAAGAGGGTACAATAGTGATACAGGAGTGGATCACTGGACATCGGTCAAAATTATCCTTAGTGGAATAAGGACATGTGGACGTGGCAGACCCGATGACTAAACTTCTCTCACAAGCAAAACATGATCACTCTTTGGGTGTTCATCACATAGCGATGTGAACTAAATTATTGACTCTAGTAAACCCTTTGGGTATTAGTCACATGGTGATGTGAACTAATCACATAAAGATGTCAACTATTGGTGTTAAATCACATGGCGATGTGAGCTAGATTATTGACTCTAGTGCAAGTGGGAGACTGAAGGAAATATGCTCTAGAGGCAATAATAAAGTTGTTATTTATATTTCCTTATATAATGATAAATCTTTATTATTCATGCTAGAATTGTATTAACCGGAAACTTGATACATGTGTGAATACATAGACAAAACAAAGTGTCCCTAGTATGCCTCTACTAAGACTAGCTCATTAATCGAAGATGGTTAAGTTTCCTAGCCATAGACATGTGTTGTCATTTGATGAACGGGATCACATCATTAGAGAATGATGTGATGGACAAGACCCATCCGTTAGCTTAGCACTATGATTGTTTAGTTTATTGCTATTGCTTTCTTCAAGACTTATACATGTTCCTATGACTATGAGATTATGCAACTCCCGAATACCGGAGGAAAACTTAGTGTGATATCAAACGTCACAACGTAACTGGGTGATTATAAAGATGCTCTACAGGTGTCTCCGATGGTGTTTGTTGAGTTGGCATAGATCGAGATTAGGATTTGTCACTCCGATTGTCGGAGAGGTATCTCTAGGCCCTCTCGGTAATGCACATCACTATAAGCCTTGCAAGCAATGTGACTAATGAGTTAATTGCGGGATGATGCATTACGGAACAAGTAAAGAGACTTGCCGGTAACGAGATTGAACTAGGTATGATGATACCGATGATCGAATCTCGGGCAAGTGAACATACCGATGACAAAGGGAACAACGTATGTTGTTGTGCGGTTTGACCGATAAAGATCTTCGTAGAATATGTAGGAGCCATTATGAGCATCCAGGTTCCGCTATTGGTTATTGACCGGAGATGTGTCTCGGTCATGTCTACATAGTTCTCGAACCCGTAGGGTCCGCACGCTTAACGTTCGATGACGATTCGTATTATGAGTTTATGTGATTTGATGTACCGAAGGTTGTTCGCAGTCCCGGATGAGATCACAGACATGACGAGGAGTCTCGAAATGGTCGCGACATAAAGATTCATATATTGGAAGGCTACATTCGGACACCGAAATGGTTCGGGTCGTTTCGGATAAGTTTTAGA
>NC_041380.1:547125944-547133593 GCF_002162155.2 Triticum dicoccoides | reverse complement strand
CTCCTCCCCTCCATTATATACGGGGGAGGGGGCACCCCATAGACACACAAGTTGATCTTTAGTCGTGTGCGGTGCCCCCCTCCACAGTTTTCCACCTCGGTCATATTGTCGTAGTGCTTAGGCGAAGCCCTGCGTCGGTAGCTTCATCATCACCGTCACCATGACGTCGTGCTGACGAAACTCTCCCTCGGCCTCAACTGGATCAAGAGTTCGAGGGACGTCACCGAGCTGAACTTGTGCAAATCGCGGAGGTGTCGTGCGTTCGGTACTTGATCGGTTGGATCGCGAAGACGTTCGACTACATCAACCGCGTTACTAAACGCTTCCGCTTTCGGTCTACGAGGGTACATGGACACACTCTCCCCGCTCGTTGCTATGCTTCTCCTAGATAGATCTTGCGTGATCGTAGGAATTTTTTTGAAATACTACGTTCCCCAACAGCTAGATGTTCTCCGAACTACTTCATGCACACTATGCTGATGCATGTGTTACTGCGCATATTTTCATCTTAATATGTTTGAGATACTTATTCCTATAAAATTCCGATCTAGGTCAAATAATGTTTTATATTTTGAGATAGAGGGAGTTGTTTATTAATTTCAGTCCAGTGATCTTCATTTGCATCGATGTTATATCCCTATCTTTTTTCGCATCTGTCGCTGCTTTGGGAGGCTATCACTTGAGGCTTGCCCATGTCTATTTTTCTATTCTTCTTCTTTTCCTTGGTATTTTCCTCTTTTGATCAAGTTTGAGTTTTTATGTGCTTTGGGTGAATCCTGTGTGGTTCAGCGCATTGTTCTGTACTGTACTTTGGGGATTTTGGTCCCTGCCTCTTCCGCCTTTTTATGAATTGGTAGTGCTCCTGCCGTTGCCTGCAAATTTTTCTTGTAGCGTTCTATCCAGATTCATGTCATCGCCACTAGTTCAACCAGAAATGCTACATCGACGGGCATTTATAGAGTTTTACAGGATGAGTTTGAGCTGGCAATTTGTGATTGGACTAAGGGGGGGGGCGATTTTCATGTTTTGGCCATTTGCTAAAGTTTAACTAGATCTAACCCCGGTTCAAAAATATTTTAGAATCTGATCTTTTTTTCTACCGTCATAGTGTCTGACGTATAGGCTACCGTCATGGTCCCTGATGATAGGACTTAACTGTGCCCTTATACCTATTTAACATGAAAAATACCCTACCGCCAGGGCCTTTGGCGATAGATTGTACAACCCTACGGCCAAAGAGCACGGCGGTAGGCATGCCACAAATATGTGAAATATGAAGCTAGTAGTAGCTAGTGGTACTACTAGTGGTAACCCCATGCATGCATGCCAAGGCTAGCCCGTCTCTCTCTTCTCTCTTCACCCCAGGTAAGCATAAAGCTGTACCATGCAGAACTGAGTGACAGTAGCTAGCTGCTAGGGCGAGGTGCATGTATACATGCATGCTCCGTGATGGATAGTTGGCTCAGAGCATATACTACTATAATAGTACAGTACTATCACCAGCTAAACACAAATTAAACTAAAAAAGCAAAACCTGCACGATGGGTGCATGTTGCACATCCTACCGCCAAGAGCTTTGGCGGTAGGGTATTTTTTATTTCAAACGGATGTAACGACATAGTTAAGTGCTACCGTCAGGGACCTTGACGGTAGCCTGTTCTACCCTACCGTCAGCCTCTCCGGCGGTAGAAAAAGGGTCAAATCCCGAAATACTTTTGAACCGGGGTTAGATCTGGCTAGACTTTAAACAAAGGGCCAAAACACGAAAATTGGCCACTAAGGGGAGGGAGGGGCCCCTACTCACCAGAAAATCAGAAGGGGCATGTTTAGTTGGTTAGGAAGGAGCCCATAAAAGCTTGTAGGACCCCATACGTCTAGCATTTTTACTGGTTCAATCTATTCATGGCTTCCATCGTATCATAGGGAAAAGGAAGGACCATTTTGTTTCACTGCCAACTAACTTTAATCGGGGAGTGGATTTTTTTAGTTGAGGTGTACCTACATCCCAACTCATTTACAACCTTTCATGTTTCACAATCTAGCCCTCGTGTATCAGACGGGATCACCATGATCCTCTGTTTCACTGAGCTTTGTTTATCAAGAAGTATTGACAAATTAAGAAACAATATAGTGTAATAGATGCAAACATGTCAATTTTAATCACAATTAAATGTATTCTTTTCTTTTTAGATAGTAATTGATATTCACATAATACAGATGACGCCATTCATTACTATTTGTTCAGCTAGCACACCATGTCTAAAGAAGAACATGTCAAAACGGGCAGCTTGAAAGAACCCAGAGAGGACATTCTGCACCCAAAGCACAAATTAAGTTGCATACTGCAATTTCATCTTCTTAATCCGACGAAGAAGCCGTAGCCTGTAGCCAGTGTCCATGATCTTAATTATTTTGCTTGTCCATCATCTTAATTGATCTTAATTATCTCGAATCCAGTGTTTCATACTCGGACCAAACATATTGAGATAAATTTTCATTTTGTGAGGGAACGAGTAGTTGTTGGTAAACTGGAAGTCAGGTTTATCTCAACTAATGATCAGCTAGCGGATGTATTTACTAAACCCGCTACTCGACAGATGCTAGACCGTTTTAGAACCAATCTGAATCTTGTATGTAGTTCAGATTGAGGGGGTATGTAAAATAGGGTCTAGCATATTATACATATACACGTATTTGTATACATATGTAATTGTATTATGATCATCTATATAAAGAGATGTGAGGCTGGATGTTAGCCACCCATGCAAAACCCTAAACCTACCTCTTCAACTGAACATGCATAACGTGTACCCTGGCAGATCACCAACTTGGAACATACCAATGATTAGCACCTTGAAGAAGGCTGGGTAGGTTGACGACGTCGGAGCCGGGCATTGCTGTTCGTTCGGGCAACGATCCGCATCTGTTATAATGGCGCATCCGGTGATTCTGAGGTGCCCATTGGTGTCTAGCAGCGGTAGCACACGACTTGTGCCGGCGAGCGGGTCGAAGAGGGCCAACCTATTGAATCTAACGGATGCGTCGATTAGTTCGTCGCCTGGGACGAGTCGCACGAGGAGAAGACCGTGGCGCGAGCCGAGCAGTGCCGCCCGGATGGCCTGATCGTCAGGGACGTCGGAGTTGGGGCGGCGAGGGCCGAGAGGAGACCACGGTGCCGGGACAAAGGACGGGAGCATCACGGGCGGAGGGGCGCTCCGTATTTCTTGTCGTCCCTGGAGGTCATGGCGCCGTTGCTCGGCGAAGAAGCCAATGAGGGAAGACGGGTGGCGCACGCCCTCCGGTCAGCGGCGGCGGAGGAAAGAAGCGTCCGCTATGAGGCGGCGCCATCGCGTGCACGTCACGGCGCAGCGGAAGAGGTCCTGGATACCCGCCACGCGCATCAGGATCGCCAAGACGACGTCGTCCGGCAGCTTCTCCATCGATCGATCGTCAGTCGTCCGGCGCGCGGTAACTGTGAACGATCTGACATGCCATCGGAGGCAAACGCAGATTGGAGTATGGTACTATACCTTTTGCGTGAGCGTTTTTTCTCCTCTCTTTCCTACTTTTATTTGCCCTGATCGTGTTACAGTTACCTTCTTGATCGATTCGCAAAAATGAAGGGCAAAAACTATCTTTGCGTTAGTATACCTTTTGCGTGAGGGTTTTCGCTGTTATCTTTCCAACTTGTATTTGCCCTGATCGTGTTACAACTATCTTCTTGATCGGGACTTGGCAAAAGGGTACCGAGGAGCCCGTGCGTGGTAGGAGTACCATTATTTGTTTGAGATTGGGTTTCCTTGTTTACTTTTTTCTAGGGAAGTTTCCTTGTTTACTTGAGAATTCCTCACTCATTGCATTGTTGGTGTTTATCAGATATCCAAGTGAAGGCTCCCTTCTGTGTATCAATATATGCAACAAAGATCCCATGGGCACCGGGATTTCCAGTTACCGCGCTAATCGGAAAATACCGGGTGGGTAACTGAATGTATTTTTTTAATGAATTTTGAATCTGAACAAACTTCAGCCAAATTTAAAAGTTTGGGATTTTTTTTGTGCGGTAAGGCAGTTTCTCGAGGGGTACCGACATTTACGATTACCAACTAACCAAAACCTTGTCATATACTACTAGTTTATTACACGAGAAATATAGGTGTGTGATTGTCTCGGGACCGCATGATCAACCATGTGTGCCATGGTGAATTGATGATCGTGAGGCATGCTGGCATCACGTTGAGGTGGACAACATTGTGCGCATCTTGTCCAAGTGTGATCTGGATGATAAAAGTATTCAAATTGCCACTATAATGTCCCCACACAAAAATTGTCACTAAAATGCACCCCAACTATTTTTACTCTTATATCAACCATACAATGCATGCAACATTTCAATTTTCGTAGCAGAAGGGGGGAGCGGCCCCGAGACGGAGACGGGTATGAGGGCCGCCCGTAGCGTCCCGGCGAGGCCTCACCAAGATCGCGCCCGCAGCGTCCCCAGCGAGGCTTCACCAGGACTATGCCGGAGACGGAGACGATGTTTGTCGGTGGAGGTGCGAAGAAGGTTGACGAGTGCGGGTGAGTGGTCTTTTTCTTCTTTCCATTGCTCGGATAGGACATTGACCGAGCTCAAGCCAGGGACGTCACAACTACCCGCAACATGTCGGCGAGAGATCGCAAGGACCTCGGGTGTAGGGGAGATCGCATGAGAAAGAGGATGGCAGGGAAAATCAACTTACGGCAAAAATATCATGTGACATGCAAATAGTCGGTCCCCTAGATTGTACCCAACCGGATATCCGTGATTAGCACCTTGAAGAAGACACTGGAGTTTGCAGTTCTTCGAGCAATAGTCATGTGTTGGCTACAGTGGCACATCCAGTTGGTCTGAAACGCCCTTTAGATTCTAGCAGCGGTAGCATATAGGTTGTGCCGACGAGCGGGTCGCACATGAGCAACTTGGTGCTCCTCTCGAACACTTCAATTGGGTTGTCCTATGGGATGAGGCGCACAAGAAGAAGATCAGGTTGCAAGCCGAGTGGAGTTGCCTGGAAGGCCCAACCATGGATGTCGGAGCAGTGGCAACGAGGATCAAAGAACCCTACTTAAGTTCAGAACTACAAATCCAAAAACATTAACTGCCAAATGCGAAGAACCCTAATTCCTAAATCAGAAAATCCTAATTCCTAATTCCCAGATCGCATCTTATCTATTGCTGATTCGGAGAGCTGGTTGATCTGCCTGACACACAGAGCGCTTCAGACTTTTATATATCTAAGAAAAAATATATGATCTACCTCACACACAGAGCTTAAGACTCACTCCCTATGTAAGTGATCTAAACGATTTTTTAGGGAAATCTAAACGATCTTATATTACTCCCTCCGTCCTATAATATAAAAACATTTTTCAAGCTAAAAGAAAACTGACTGAATAAGGCCGTCCAGTCTGGATAGCCTCGACGATAACACAGTGAAACCAACTCGTGACCCAATTTCGAGATCAGCAAAGTGCACGCAAACTAGTTAGGTTGTCCAATCTGTGTCTACAAGCCGAATTTTTTGGACGCGAGCATGATCCTGCAGCCAAGATCGTCTAGGAGTGCTGGCTGCTGGGTTCCATTGCGGTGTCGATTGTTCGCTTGGCTTGCATGTAAGAACAGGTGCTGGACCTGAGGGCGTTTGGCCAAATGTGGACTTCCGCACCAGGATGCGGATACAAATTGATCACTTGCTGGTGTTCTGCGTCTTCGTGCGCTTGGTCTGGCACCCTGTGTTCGTTGCCTGGGAGGAGAGGAGTGGATGCCCTTGTCGGAGGACAGATCACTGCCTTGGTGCGCTTCATTGCAGCCACAGGCGATGGTCGGGAAGGATTTGCACACCGTCGTCGTCCTCGTTTGCCGGGAAATTTGGAAACACCGTAACGCAATAGTCTTCGTCAACGCTTCTCCATCTGGGATCTACGACAAGGGACGGACTTGGCAACTGGTGGGCCTGCTACATGGAGACATGTCATCTTTCTTCCAAAAGCTGTATAGGCGGACCTCTAGAGAGTAGTTGCATGTAACAAAGGCCGTAGGCCAGCCACCATTGTAGACTTCTGGATGAGACTCTTTCCTTTTTTTCTATGAATATACGATACACATGATTGTGCGTATTCTAAAAATATATATATATTTTGAGTGGTCACAACATATTAATATATGACATAGTTTTGGACAGCTGAGAGGGCCGTAAATCAATGTAGAACTTTTCAAAATTTTAAATTTACTAATAATCTTGAGGATGTTATTAATTTTGTCTTTTATATACATGCGTCCAAGTGGTTCCCAATATGTGCCTCAACGGCTCAACCACCGTCTTATACAACCAACGTCCAATTATTCTGCTTTATTATGGTGGCTAGCCTACTTGAAGTACAGTTGGCATACATACATAGGCCCTGCTTTGAAACAACGTATGGATAATACCGCAAAAAAAAACATATGGATAAAGATATGTACGCACGTAGAGTTTTCTTTTCTTAAAATGGTTGTACACAAAACAGAAAATACAACCTCTAAACCATTACCTGGCCCATGTATAGATAAAAACTGTAATGCTGATTTTACTTTGTTCGATAAATACAGTACTCATTAAAGAAATTTACATGAAGGCCAGGATGTACTCCACTATTCTATATGAGCATCGCAAATTGGTCCATCTCGCCGTCTCGGCACAAAGCAGGCTCGAGCTTGCTTAAAGGTGCAAATTACCAACTATACAATTGTTTCACCGTCATCTTCCAACAGCCTGTCAGAAGTGTCGTCGCTTAGTTCCTATGGCAGCTAGCCATGAACCGAATGGGCAGACGAAGCACGTAGCAGATGAGCAAACTTTGGCTGGGATCGTTCGTGGCCCCAAGTTTGGTTGTCGGTAACTCAGTTCAGACTTTGCTCGGCCGGGAATCGTGCACCGGCTGCGACTAGTTATGTGGGTAGTATTGCTGGGCATGAAGCCGATGACACCTGCAAAGAATACAAATCTACAGATAAGATCACTTATATTGATTTATCAATTAGATTTATATCATATGTGTTCATTGACCGTGCTGATTCTTGTGTTGTGTAGTACAATGCAAGCGCATTGGGGGTCAGAAATGTGTTTGAGCAATGTGCAAACTCGAGCCTCAAAAGTGTAGAGATATGGATCACATGAGTCCAATGAACCATAGAGGGTTTTGCACTATTTTTGCTTACCGAAGGGATGACACCTCTGGCACGCAAATCCCAGATGCATCCCAAACCTAACCGACAATGTATTGAGAAATGAGATGGGCATTAAGAGATTTTTATATATACAACATTGTAAGGCCATGCCTTAGCTTCTGTATGGTATGGTTCTTCGGCCCTATGGTATTTATAATCGGGCATCCACACTGTGTGACTCCCAATAATTGAAGTTTGGCTTTATCTCTTTCACCCAAATGCCTTTAATGGTAGTAGTCAATTAGAAGTTATAGAGCCAGCTCAGTATACAATATCACTGAGATGTACTAGCATACTCCTTTAGAGCAAGTACAATAGCAGGCTTCTAATCCGCTTAGAGCATCTACAGTCGAACCCCGTGAATATCCGTTGATGCGCCCGGACACGTCCGCAGAACAGTGACCGG